>NC_056737.1:362178759-362263057 GCF_019279795.1 Protopterus annectens
AACAACATCTGTAGAAGACACATAGTATTTGTATTTCCAACATTTGGATCAAAATGCAATACTATACTCAAGTTTAATCCAAAATCGGAACAACCACAAACCAACTGTGAACAAAGACCACTGAGAGGCAAACAACTGAACTCCACACTTTTAATATGAAAAAAATAAAAATATATAAAATAAATAATACACGTGAAGCGTTTTTCATCCGGCTTAGTAGCCAGACTTCATCAGTCAAACCACAGATAAAATTCATGCCTTATATAGATAGTGAATGACACACCCTCCCTTCTGTTTAATTACAAGTAAATTACTTAATTGATCAACTCAAAGGTCACACCAAACCAACTTTTTTCTGTTTTCTTCTTTCTTTTTCTTCATACAGAAACATCCGACCAATTCTTGCATAAGCAACTACATATCATTAAAACCTTTATATCCAACAATAAATATGTCTGCAGTATGAAATACATTCTGAAAATTATGTGTTTTTTTGCCTCTCAGTGGTCTTTGTTCGCACTATACTAAAGTTTGTTAGTGATGGGGAAGATGATAATGTGAAAAACTGATTAAGTTTAGGTAATTTATCAATATTTTTCCAAAATAAAAATGAAGAAAATTCTTGAATGGCCTGTCTATAGAACACCAGAAGATGGTGGAGGCTGCTTTTGTTTTGATTAATTTATGAATGTGAAAGATCATGTCATTCTAAAATGGTGGACAGTCTGTAAGCACACTGACTGTGCAGCTCCTAAAACTTTAAACTATCATCTGACCTCAAGCCAGCACATCGCTCAAAGAAAATACTCTAAACATCAAAGGATTAAAGCAGGAATATGAATACATACTTTTTCATCTATATTTTTGCCAGAATCCTTTCTTTTTGAATAAAAATACTACTTACTGGAAGCTGAGCCCTAAACCGCATGGTGTGGATTCTTCCAGACATACAGGCCTAAAACAAGAAAAATAACAAAAAAGCATCTCTCAGAACAGGATTTACTAAATAAAGACTTCTTCTTTACTACCAAGCATCTAACTTTGGACATCCAATGGAGAATCAACCAGATCAAATGGAAACTTTAACCACGAAAACTAAACTATGATTTCTACTCCTGAGAAAGATACCACTTCCAAAAGGCAAAAAACTAACAAGCTACAACAAGAGGCTGCTAAGATGGCCCTCAGATCAAAACAGGAACAATCTTTAACATTGGAGGACCAAATTATGCTTACACTCGAAAAGAATGAAGCCAAAGCTATGGACAATAAACTAAGAATAAATGAACTCAAGCAAAAGCTTCAAACCAGCAACAGCACTATTAAAGAATTACAACAAAAAATGGTAGATTTAGAAGCCAGAAGCCAGTGCAATAACTTCATTATAAGAGGAATTCCAGAGACCTTTGAAAATGCACAACTCAACTCAATAATCAAAGAAATACCTAGCTCTCTCTTGAACAATAAAGACCTCCTGAATGACATAGTAATAGAAAGTGCCCACAGAGCAATAAGGCGTGCAGAAACAAATGAATCTCCGAGGCAAATATATATTAGACTATTAAACTCAGCACATGTTCAACTAATATTAGCAGCATACAAAGCTAAGAAGTACTTTATATGGAGAGCACATAAACTCACTATAACTCAAGATCTCCCTTTTGAAATTAAGCAAAACTGCCATAAACTTAGTAAATATTGTGCTTATCTTATAGAAAACAAGATTCGTTTTCAAATGAAATACCCTGCTACCTTCATTTTCTATCACAAAAATTAAAAAATATCCCTTGAAACCCCTGAGGAGGCAAAATCCACTTTTCTGCGTCTCTTCAAAGTTAATCCAGCTTGAAACAACCCAATTCACCTTTTTTAAGCCAAAGACAATGCTAGGAGAGTTTCAGCAAGGTATCCTGCATTTTTCTGTCTTTAATCTATGTAGAAACAAAACCTCTGTTTTAGTTTGCAGGCTTCGAGGTCCATTTAGCGTTTTGGAGTTCCATTTCCCATAATCCTGTTCAAAACCAGGAAGTTTCATGATCCTTTCACCTTTTAACTCTAATGATGTCATCACTGACTTGTTTTCTGCCACAATGCATCTCTGGGAACGGAAAATACGGTAAAATGGGTCAGGAAAGCTGAAAATAGAATTGTTAACTATTTTCTAACACAGCATTCCTTTTCTCATCAAAGGAACCTCCTATTGACTATTTTAAGCCACTACACTGCTCTAACTACTAAGAGGAAATCTGTAGAAGAAGTTACCTGTTATCTACAAAATCCAAGAAAAGAAAATGCTGTAACTGGTTTTAGTAACTCTGCCTTCCTCCCTGCAGTATTACAAGACCTTCTACTATGCAGGATAATTTAAGGTAATGTTTGTTAGCAACTGCTTACAGTTATGAATGCTGAAAAGCTCCCCATTTCTGAGTGCCTACTTAAATGGCTTAAAGGTGCTTTTCCTTATGTCACTGCAGCTATGACAAAATACGGAGTTTAATGGCATCTGGAGCAAAGGGTTTCAAATATTCTGCCATGTCTTAAACACTTCTCAATGATTATAACTGTGGTTTCTTGTATTATTCAGCTATACATGCAAAATGATCTACCTTAATCTGGGGGGGGATATATAACTAAAGAATCATATATCTCTGCACTGAATAATGTTTTAAAACAGGGTGATGAAATTTTGGTTGAGAAATTTTTATACAGCAGCCTAATTAATATGTTACTTAGAGATTAGTAGATTCATATATTTAATTAACAGTGTTCCAATTGTATGCTAACTTGTATTTAGTAGTGTCTATGACTCAGGGATCCCACAATATCAACTATACTACTGTGTTGTATGTTCTCAATCACCAACGGTTGCAATAGCTCACTTCAAACAAACAAAGTGGCTAATAGATAGGTTAACCAATACTATGGCATGGCATGATTAACACTGGAAATACTGAATTTATCTCACTTGTTTTGCATATCTCTCTTCTCTCCTAAAGCAAGGGGGGGGAGGGAAAGGAGAAAAAATATTATAATTGAATATGTTGCGACATAAGGACTATTATTCAGTTAGTCTTTATACTAAAGATACGATTATCAATGAATTACAGTACAACTTTTCTTTCAAGCATATTTGAGAAGGTGACACTGTTTAGTGGAGAAACAGCTGACTGGACCTGGATGTGAACTCTCTCTAAGTTTGACTACTGTTGTGTATTTTGATAACAAAGGACAGATAATGTTGTATGTATATTACCAGCATAGATATAAATGAGAAAATATGCAGTAGCCTTAAAGATTACAATAAGTCTTCTGCAATGTGAATATATATATTGTTTGGAACTTCAAAGTTTGCCTTTCCCAAAGTGCATTTCTGAGACCTACACTATACAAAATGAGGTTTGGTTAATTTATAATATCTTTAGCAGTGTTAAGAAGTATAGCATATAAGTGCCTGCTAATTCCAACTTTCTCTAAGCATTTACTCTCTCTCTTAGCCTATACATGCCATATAATTAAACAACTAACATATTAACATAAGAGGTCAGATAGTAATCATACCGTAAATACCAATTACAAAAGAAGCAGGCTTTGCACAGTTTGTAGCTGATGATTGTTCACGTTTGGAACATTCTTGGTATTTTTGACATCCCTCTGCTGAATGTATATATCACTTTAGATGAAATTCTAAGTACATTTTGCTTCCCAATACATACATATTCACTAAAAGAGAGCGATGGGTGGTTAGGCACCTATATAGGGTATAGAAGTTTAAACGTCACTTCATCTATGTTAAAGGGTAACACAAAAACAGACAAACTATGCTACTACTTTTTCACTTATCAATCAATAAAGAACCTTATAAGCAAATTATGAAATTATATCAATAGATTTATGGAATGTTAAGGGGATATTGGATAAAAAAAAAATTAATCATGCATCTCACATATCAAAATAAGTCCGAAGTAACCTTCCTGCAAGAAACTCACTTGGATAGTCAACTCTGGGATAAGGAAAGGAAAAGGAAATGGGTTAAGCAAATAATTGCTGCAGACCATAACTCTTTATCTAGGGGAGTAGCCATTATAATAAATCAATCTTTCCAAGGAGAGATCACGTCTATTAAAACTGATCCTAATGGCAAATGGGCTTTATTTACTAATGAATATCATACCCTAAAGAAACCTCTACTCTTTCTTAATGTATACAGGCCCTGCTCAAATCGACATCTCTTCATTTATGAAATCTTTAATATATTAGCTAACCACCCAAATCATTTGTACATCATAGGTGGGGACTGGAACGCTGTATTAAACCCAGACAAAGATAGGTTGCATAATGAAATCAGGCAATCCCAATGTACTACTACAGCACTTGAAGAACTACAAAATACCTTTGAGCTAACTGACCGCTATACCAATTTTCAATATGATAAAATGATATCAAGATTTACTTTTTTCTCAGCCACTCATAAAACTTGTTCCATAATAGATGCTTTTCTAATCTCCCAAACCTTGCTTTCTTATAGAATAAAATATACTGTATCACCCAAATCTATAGCGGATCATTCAAAAAATAGTCTCTACCTAAACATTCAAACCTATAAACAAAATGTTCCCTATTTCAATATTGGACATTAAATCCTAAAATCATTCAAAACCAAGAAATAGCTAAGGAAGTCACTAGTATTATAGCCCAACTTAAAAAAGACTTTATATTCACTCAAATTCCATACGACATGCAATGGGCAGCTGCCAAAGTGGTCATTAGAGATATCATTATGTAAAAATATGCATGGCTCAAGAAAAAATAAATAACCTCAAAAATAAACTGGAGACCCAGATCAAGACTGCTGAATTAGAACTTCAAACTAAGTACTCAAAAGACCTGGAGGATAAAATAACTGACTGGCAAAAGCAATTACACAAACACTATCTCAAAAGTATCTCTCTGTTAGAGCTAAGATCAATATATCAATACTCAGAATGGGCACAGACACCTTCAAAAATTCTAGCTGGATTAATAAACATTAAAAATGGTCCACTGAGGATCAAAGAAATACAGTATGAAGGGCTCTTGAAGCACAAGGACCAAGACATTGTAGACACATTTGAAGACATTTACAATAAGCTATATAACTTACCCCTTCCTCCCTGTACAGACAAATTTTGTGATTTTATACATAATATAAAATTTCCACAAATTTCAGACAATCAGGAAAATCTTCTAAAAACACCCTTGCAACTAAGAGAGATAAAAGCTGTGATAAACAAACTCAAACCAGATAAATCTTCTGGGCCTGATGGCTACACCTCTGAATTTTATAAACAATTCATGGAACCTATTTCCAAAGTTTTATTAAAAGTTTTCAATTATATAATACAATACAATATAACAGATACTTATTTTAATAACTCCAAAACTGTGTTACTTTCCAAGCCAAACTCTGACCCAACAGATCCAGCCAACTATAGACCAAATGCCCTGATAAATACTGACCTTAAGATTCTAGTTCATGTTATAGCAAATAGACTTAAAAATATACTCCCCTCCATCATCTCCCAAGAACAAATGGGCTTTATGACAAATAGGCAAACTCTCTTGGATACCACTATCAGACTTCTTAATAGTGATAAATGCCCCAGATATGTTTTCACTGCTGATGCAAGCAAGGCTTTTGATAGAGTTAACTTACATTTTATATTCAATATATTGCCTTTATTTGGAATTCCTCAGGAATTTATAAGGATAATTAAGGTTCTATATCAGAAAGCGTCTACCACTATTCAGATAAATAAGCTCAAAACTAACCCTATACCCTTATTCAGTGGCACAAGGCAAGGCTGGCCTTTTCCCCATACCTCTAATCTCTGTCTAAAACCCCTGCTCCTGTTTATTTCACAAAAAACCTTCCATCGCATACCTAGAATCTTTAATATAAATCTTACGTACTCTGCCTTTGTCGACGACTTAAATATATATTTTCAACTTCCTACCACTGATCTTCCAAAAATACTCAAAGCAATAGCTGAGTTCTCCGAAATCTCTAATTATACAAATAAATCCCATATATTTCCATTGAATCTTATAGGCCATAAGGAATATTACTTTCCTGAGAGTGAGATCAAGATTAACTACCAGATAAAATACCTAGGAATACTATTTCCTCCCGACTTTAAGGAAATCATAAAGAATAACCTACTATGTACATAGACCGATATTGAGAATGATATTAATAGATGGAAGAATATTAATATGTCTCTACTTTCAAAAGCTAGTGTCGTCAAGATGAATCTATTGTCAAGAATACTCTTTCAATTAAATGGGTGGCCACGGTGGTGCAGCAGTTAGCGTTGCCACCTCACAGCAAGAGGTTCTCTGGTTCGATCCTTGGCTGGGGTGCCTTCTGTGTGGAGTCTGCATGTCCTCCCTGTGGTCGCGTGGGTTTCCTCCGGGTGCTCTGGTTTCCTCCCACATCCCAAAGACATGCTGTAGGTGGATTGGATACTCTAAATTGGCCCTAGGCGTGAGTGTGTGCGTGTGTGTGCCTTCCGTGGAAGATTGGGCACCAGGCTGGCAACTCAACACCGTAAAACTCAACTGCCAATCATGAGCGGACAGGTAATCCACTGTGGCGGCCCCTAACTGGGAAAAGCAGAAAGAAGAAGAAGAAGACTCTTTCAATTAAATGCCACCTTCTCAAATATTCCCCCCAAAATTTTTCTTGACATAGAAAAAGCTATATCAAGATGTTTATGGTATCCCAAATCTACCAGAATTAAATATAATAAATTTGTACTTACCAAGGATAAGGGGGGATTGGGTTTGCCAGACTTCAAACTTTATTATAGTATAATTACTGCTTACAGACTAATACAGATAATAAACCATGACCCAAACGTTAATAGCTGGACACCTCAGTGGACCAAAATCTGGTTTAAACGACTTAAATCCCTCAGATATAACACCAAATTTCTTCCCTTTTTAAATCTAAATCAAAAAGCCTTATTCACAAAGAACTTACACCCACTAATTAAGCATATGATCTACTCAAAAGTTATTCATATCAATACAACTATTTAATGCTCTTGCCTGTATACAACCGCTCCACGTAAATCCTAACCTACTAATAAATAATAAACCCCTAAATCTAATGAATTACTCGCTGATAAAAGATCTTACAATATGGGAAATTTACAAATGGAAAGAATTTAATATACTACAACTAAGATTGAAACTCAGTCTTCCTAAGAAATATACTACCATTCTTAGCCAACTCCATTATTTTATAAATACTAAATTTTCACAAACTAATGTCAACCTGCAGGACATTAACTTAGTAAAACTAATACTAAAAAATCTTGCAACTAAAGGAAAAACAATCTCTAGGACATATAAACTTTTAAAGAACATAAAATGCCAGAATTCTCTATTATTCTCATCCTATTGGCAAGGAAAAAACAATTACTTACTGAAGAAAGCAAAAGACTGGCCATTGAAAATATGATCAAGTTTATTCCCTTTAAGCGGCTGCTGTACACACAAATTATGATTAATAACAATGTATATTATAACCCATCAAAGCTAAATAAGTTCAATCCCAAATTTTCGCCTATATGTCCACACTGCCCAAACCAAACAGCTGACATTCTCCATGTTATGTGGGACTGTAGTAAAGTACACAACCTATGGTGCTCTTTAAGAGCTAGATTAGCAAAGATGGGATATGAAAAAACAACCCTGTCATGGGAGACAGCTATATTGCATGCCAACACAAATAAACTTCCAAAAATGTTAAAACATATCCTTATCACAATGTGTGCCCTTATTAAATTTTACATCACAAAAAATTGGACTATCACATCTCCAATCACATGGGAATACTTTAGCAAACTAGCTGTTAAAATATCTCATGTCACAAATTAGTTTATACAATAACAAAACAAAACATTACTATCAGAAATATTGGGGTTATTTACTAGATGTAATTCTCAAGAATTAAAGATAGACCTCACACTGGGCTGCTAAGACAAACTTATATTAAACAAAGCTTGCATTATAAGCAGCTTATCTCCTTTCCTGTCTTTACACATAAATAACCTAAATACATTCCCTGGTATACCTATCTATAACAAGTGATTGCATTTCTACCTCTATCTCTTTATAAACTATGCCCCTTATACTATCTCTCTTCTTTCAATTGATGTTAAGAAGTTCTTCTCTCCTCTGTTTGCTTATGTAGTGAATTCTAATGTATATAGTGTATATAATTAGTATTTAGCTTTTATGGTTGTTTTCTTTCTGTATATATTGTAGACTTATGATGTCTATCGTGTTACACTGCTGCAGTCATCACACTTGGGTTATCCTGCCATCAGGCGGTCCTGCAGTCGGCCAGAGTTCCAAAGTCTTGGTCCGGCGTCGGTTGCTGTCGCTTCTTCCCTGATGTCAGTGCACCAGGAGTATATAAGAGACATCCAACGCCATTTTCTTCAGTCTTTCTTGCCGTGTGGTGCCCGAAGCAGAAGCAGTTCACAAGTGCCAGTCGGCCGACTCCTGAGATTTTCAAATCGAATTTCAGACCGAAGTCTTCAATAAAGCTAAGTACCCCATTGGGGAACCTTTTCTTGCCTCTGTCCGATGTCAGAAATAGTTAACAATTGCATTTCTTGTGGGAAGCAAATACCTCATAAGGACTTTCATTCTTATTGTATTCCTTGCCTAGGCCCTGACCACGACATCACGGGTTGTCAGTTTTGTGCTAGGTTTAATAAACGAACTATCAAACGTTGGTTTGATTTCGCCCGACATTACTTTGGTAGGAAATTTAATTATACCATGCAGTCAGAGCAACCGATGACCGGCATGCATAAAAAAACGCAAGGATAAGGACAGGCAGCCTAGACCCAAACCAGACTCCGAGGCCTCTGCTGGGCCTGTCACCTGTTCTCCAGTCTTCAATGAGGTGCCTACGCAGCCCCTGATGACCGTTGATTTAGAACCACAGACGGCTTCTGATTCACAAGCGGAGAGTACTAGGCTGCCGTAGCCTTCTCCATTAGACCCTTCCGACTCCAGAGCAGAAGGAGATTCCAGTGCAGTAGAAACTCCTTTGGTTGCAGAAGGCGTCTTCAGACCGACTACACTCACCATTAAATCTTACGCTAAGCTAAAAACTCCATTAAAAACAAAAAAGACTGTACATCAGTCTCCAGTGCAAGGGCCCATGCCTAAGAAACAGATGCTTAAGATGGCTGAAGATTTAATTACCCTAATCAGGGGTTCCCATCCCCCTCCTGATAAAAGGCCAAGACAAGAGGAGGATTATGCTTCCTCTGACCAGGTTTCCATTTCCTCAGATACCTCAGAGGAACAGGAATACTCTTTTCCCCCTTATGAAGATTCTGATGCTGAAGAGTCTAGTCCCTCAGCATCTCCTCCAGAATACTACTCCTTTGGGGAAACTTTACATACCATAAGGGAACATTTTCACTGGGAATGCCAGGATTACTCTGATTCTAAGAAAAGGCTCCGAGAGTTCTTTTTACTTCCCCAGCACAGGCCACTTGCTATCCCTCCTGTGTTAGAGATTGTGGATGATGTTTATTTAGAATCTAGTCTTAACCCAGACTCTCTACCTCCTGCTCCAGCCAAACCAGACAGATACTACAGAGTCCCTGACTCACACAGATTCCTATATAAAAGCCCTGTTGCTGACCCAGAAACAATTTCCCAGGGTCCCAAAGGGGTTAAGGCCTCTATTGCTAAAAATCCTGTACCCTCTGAAAGGGATTCCAGAGCACTAGATAGATGGGGAAAGAAGGTATACACCTCAGCTACTCTAGCTATGAGAGCCTTGAATTGCCAGTTTCACATGCTGAAATATCAGCAATTCATAATGTTTCAATTAAAACAAAAAATGAGCACACATTCAGAGCAGACTGATTTTAAGGAAATGCAGGATCTGTTACATGCAGCTGAACAGGTGGGCAAACATACTATACAATGTGGATTTGATTCATGGGAAGCTTCCTGTAGAGCAGCAGTGACTGGGTCTGTCATACGTAGGCATGCTTGGTTAAAAGAACAAACCCTACCTGATCATGTTAAAGCAAAGTTATTGGATGCACCTTTACAACAGGATGTTTTATTTGGTGTAAAAGCAGAAGAGGTTTTAAAGAAAATGGAGGATAAGGCAAAATCTATGCAGACGGCCAAGGACTTTTTACAGGTTCAACCCACTCGCTTCAGCAGAAATTGGCCAACAAAAAACTGCTCAGTTCCAGCATCTGACAGACCACAGAGGGGCAAATACAGACGCCCAAGGGGCAGAGGTCAGTCACAAGGCCCTTACAAACCTCGCCAATGGGGTGCCACTACCCAGAAAGGAGGGGAAGACAGGCCCCAAACTAACAGAAGACAAATGCAATGACTTAATCCTCACACTGCCAAGCAAATCTTTCTTGGCAGCTCCCTTGGGAGGAAAATTAGCTCTTTTTGCAGACAACTGGCACATCATCACAAAAGACAAATGGGTCCTAAACATTGTTTCACAAGGATACAAATCCCACTTTCACACCTTGCCAAGGATAAAAGGAATGCCAAACCTGCCACCAAATCAATGGGCGGAGGCACAAAAACAAATTACAGCTCTCATGAACATGAGAACCATTTAACAGGTACCTACACAGGAGCAAGGACAAGGATTTTACTCAAGACTCTTTCTAGTCTCCAGAAAGGACAAAGCCTGGAGACCCATTCTGGACCTTTCAATTCTAAACACCTATCTCCAAGTACCCAAATTCAAAATGCTAACACTACAGCAGCTCCACATACAGATTATACAAAGATTAAGTTCCGCATACAGATTATACAAAGGTTATGTTCCACACATAGTTTACATGATGATTATAGAGAAAAACATTGTAGAATTTCTGGTTATAAGTTAGATCAAAAAATATCAAACAAGTAATACAGGCAAAATACCAAAAGAGAAGTAGTTTTTTTTTTTTTTTTTTTTTGCTAAAAATTGCTAGGTACAAATAAGGAGTTGTATGCTAGAAGCAAGCATGAATTTGCTAGCTGGGAATTGAGAAAAAGGAAGGAGGAAAAAGTGTTGGGAGTAGAGAGTAGGTTATGAGGGATGTGAACAGGAGCATTCCCATGAGGATGTTAGATGAGAGTGTAGTGATTTTTTAAAGTATGGGAGGCTAGCAATTGTACGAATGGAGGGGGGAAGGGAGTTCCATAGGCGTGCTAGTGAGAAGGACAGAAGGTTGTGTCCTGGAGGGTGTAGGGGTCTATAAACTTCAATGTGGTTTTGATTGTTAGATCTGAGAAGTCTTTGTGTTTGATGCATTTAAAAGGTAGTAGAGAGAGAGGGACAGAGGGATGGCTGGAATATGAGTTTATGTGCATAGGTGAGCTGAGTGTAGGAGAGGTAGTTGGGAAGCTCTAGCCAGTTGAGTTTGTGGAGAGGTTCACAGTGATGGATAGATGATTTGTTACTGGTGGCGAATCTGGCTATTTTATTGTAACAAGAGGACTGTTTGGTTTTCATAGAAGATTCTAGGTTTGTTAGAAGTGGGGCACCATAGAGAAGGGAGGGAAGGAGCAATGTAGTAGAGAGAGTAATTTTGGTAGTTGAGGTGAGGAACTGATTGTGACGGTAGAGAATGCCCAGTTTTTGGTGTTTTTTTTTTATATTTAGTAGTAGATGGGAGTTGAATTTGAGCTTGTCATCGATTTGGACCCCTAGTAGTTTGGCTTCAGATACCAGCTCAAGAGATGTGTTATTTTGGCTGGTGATGGAGAATAAATTTCTATCAAGGTTATTAGTTTTGGAGGGATTAAATATCATAAGTTTAGTTTTAACAGCATTGAGTGCAAGATGGTTGTCTTTCATCCATTGTTCTGTGGTGGAGAAGGCATCTTGAGTAAGTTTTAAAAGAGTTGGGATGGATGAGGCAGCACAGATGATTGTAGAGTCATCCACGCATTGAATAATGTTTGCAAGTGGGATAGAGTGGAAAAAGTCATTAATGAAAATATTGAAGAGGAGGGGGCCCAAAATAGAACCTTGTGGGATACCTGTGGTGGTGTTGAGGAAGGAGGAGGAGGTGGCTTTTTTCCACTTGACGGCTTGTTGCCTATTGGAGAGATAGCTAGTAAACCAACAGAGGGAAGAGGGAGAAAGGTTTAGGTTAGATAGGTAGATAGGTTAGTAAGAAGTAGGTTATGAGAGAGTGTTGAATGCCTTAGAGAGATCGAGTAGGGTGGTAGATACAGTGAAGCCAGAATCTCTAGCTTTATTCACAGTTTCAAGGAAGGATAGGAGGGCAGTCATAGTAGTATGATGGGGTCTGAATCCGTGCTGTGTAGGAGTTAATAGATTGTTGTCCAGAAGGTGGGGAAGGAGTTGAAGATGGATACATTTCTCTAGGACTTTTGAAATGGGAGAAAGGATGGCGATGGGACGGAAGTTGGTAATATTAGTATTGGTTCCACCTTTATGCAGTGGAATGATGTAGGCTTTTTTCCAGATTTATCTGGATATATCAGCATGGATATGTTATAAATAGAACTATTACCACCTGAAACTTGATATTCTATAACAATATAACATATAATAAATGCTATGAATGAAAAACTGTGCTGTGATGTAATTTATATAGATTTAACTTCAGCATTTGACATACACACAACACTGATCAATAAATTAGAACAACTAGGTATTGATTTACTTTTGATAAGATGGATAGCTGCATGGCTTACAAATAGGACACGGCAAGTATCATGCAGCAATTGGACATGAAAAATTCTCGGTTACAGTCAAGGCATTTCACAGGGTTCTGTCCTAGCCTCTTACTTGTTTAGATTGTATTTTTCAGACCTATATTTTTCATCTGAGGTGTTCTATAGTCTGTATGCAGATGGCTGCCTGAAACTGGGTAAACTGGTTACATGTGTTATAGATAGGGCATGTCTGCAAAAGAAGTTGACAAAATTGGCATTTGGGCACAAGAGAATAATATGTTGATAAGTGCATCAAAAACTAAGCTGAGATTTGGGAGACATAAATTGAAGGTTGAATATTTAATAGAGCACACAGTGATTGAAACTGTCGATTCATTTGAAGACCTTAGCATATGGGTAGATCCAGCTTTGAGGTTTTTTTTTTATCATATCAACCCATATGATTAATTATAGTTATAGAACCATAGGTTGTATAATAAGATTTATAAAGTCTAGGGAATCAGAAATGAAGTCATTGCTTGTTAATTACATTAGACCCAAACTTGAGTATGGAATAACAATATGGAAGTCTTCTAAGAAAACAAGCATGAGTAATCTGGAAAGAGTACAGCGGAAATATACAAAGGACATCCATGGATGTGAAAATTTAAGTGGTTATGAAAGACTAGAATATCTGAACTTGTACCATGTGGAAATTGTATGCATGTATGTAGGGCATTTATAGACAACTACCTCTGAGAATGTCTGGGGTTATCAAAAAGTAGTATACAATCATCAACCAACCTATGTAGAAGAGTCTGTATGAATGAGAAGTGTACTAATCGGTTCTCTGAGAGAGCAGCTGATGCATGGAGCAGACTACCAAATTACATTAAAGCAACCACTAGTTTAGATATTTTCAAGAACAGTCTGGACACTTATTATGGGACAATTGTTTTGTTATATTGGCAGGCTAGAAGGGAATTAATGCCCGAGCTTGAAATATTTGTCTGTATGTATGTATGTATACAGTATCTTACTAGAATTATTCATTTGTTAAAAACATCCTCCAGTATAATCCTAGTGCTTCCTGTGTTATCCATCTTTGCATATTCTAACTAAAAATCTCACTAGATAAGTTAGGTACTCTTAAATGTCAAATCTATCTGTAATCAACTACCTCAAGTTTCAATAACTACTTTGCATTATCCTTTGTAATGTAATATTTTATAACTCGCTGTAGTCTATGTTATGTTATATATATTTTTGTTATGTAATTATTTGTTCTTATCTGTGGAACTTTTCTCCCTGGGCCTCCACTGAAAACAGAATAAACCCCAGTTGGAATTTCCCACTAAACAAAGAGAAATAAATAATGCACGCATGCATAAATAAATAAATAAATACAATTGTGTAATTGATATAATTTATAATTTTCATTTGAACATTAAGGGAGAGAGTAAATTTCTTACATATTACATTATTTCATGAGGTTGATAAAACTTGTACAAAACTAGAAGAGGGATAACAACTTCTGGAAATTTCTTACATGATAGTAGTGACCATCCATGAACTTTAGTACATTCACTATCTTATGAGCTGATACTGAGAGTGAAATGTTTGAGTTCTAAAATACAACATTTTAGACATGACATATTCAGTTAATTTACAAAGTTATATAGTAAGGGATAAAACAAAACACCAAATTATTACAGGCCATGTAAAGATTGTTATAATGACAACAGCATCAGGATCAGAAAGATATGAACATATGAAGTGGGATGGATATGAAAGAAGTGACATAGTATATGCATTTACACATAGCTTTTGTACACATAAAATAGTTGCAGTGATAAAAAAAGGAACTGTTATATTTTACTAGCAGATTAGGAAATAAGAACTTTAGTATCCCACATGCTTAGATTTGGTTAATGACAGATTTTGAGTATTGCTGATAGTTTAGTACCGGGGATTTTATCATGTATAGCCAAACTAACAGAATGCTATAAACATGGAAATTGTGTGGTTTATACATGCATTATGAAAAGTGAAAGATGTACTATTAACAGAAGAAAATATGTTATATATCAGAAGTTAACCTATCTGTCAAAGGGGGTAATCTCTACTACTTTTTGTAAATAACCAAAAGTACACATCGGTGAAATGAAAGGTATAGTTATAACCAGAATTCTGGAAGATTTGTGGGTTAATGGAAAAAAATTTAGACTAATTCAAATGTGAGACATTTTGTGGAAATGAACATAAGTTTTGTACCTTTAACTTTGTGGTACAATTGCAAGAAACCTATGTACTGAAAGAACATTTTAAACCATGGGCATTATATAAGAAAAGCTACTTCATTCTGAAATATCAGATATATCAGCCATCTAGTCTTATTGTGGAAATTAATTGGAATGCATTTCTGAATTAAATGGTTTGCATTGCAATAACAGCTGTATCCTTAACATGAGGGGGGTAATAATTGTTGACTAACACTTATTATATAGGAGCTTACAATTCTACATGTTCCCTTGAAATGCTGGAGAGCTAAGGTGCAAGGGATTTTTAAATTTATTAAATAAAAGCTGAAAGTTTTAACTAGTTGAAAAAAGTGTGTTAATATGAAAACAGGATGATTTAGCTGTTAGAAATCTAATGGGATAGAAAGCTTATCAGTTTAAGTTGAGATAAGTGGAAGAAAATATGGTTAGAAATATTAAGGGTGCATGAATTTGATCAAAGATGCTATTTGAATAAGATGCATCCACCTTATTTGCTGCACATATAATTTGATATTAAAATGAATGAAAAGAAATTAAAAGCAATAAAGTGTTACATTTTACTTTTAAGTTTAAGAATGTCAAAGATGATGCCATTTTGATCAGAATGCTATGTATAGTACAACGGCTCTACAAAGTACAAATTCTACAAAGAAACATTGAATGTCAGAATCTGGAGAAAATGATTGCCTGAACAAGAGGAGTGAAAAACTGAATTGCAATTGTTATTGCTGTGGAAGAAGTCATCTGAAACCCCAAACGTATATATCAACTCCAATGTTACATAACTCGAAAAAAGGGAAAATTCTCAAACAACAAAGCAATCACTACTGATGCACACTTAAAAATCACAACAACAGCGATTTACTAAGCAAAACACTAATCTGTGTTTGTGTTCCTCATTGTTTGCTTTGGGCAATTGACAGTCAGGAGATTTCACATCAGCCACATGTGGCTATACACAAAGTAGAAAACCATTGCAGTACACAAAGTAGAAAAGCACTGCAGTATTAACAACCACATTTTTTGTGAAAACAAACAGATTGGAAAAATTGAAAGATTGGTATAAACTAGAAAGATGAATTTATTTTCTTTCTTCTTTTCTTTGTTTCTTGTGTAAAAATACATATGCTATATCCTTAAATGTTAACTGAAGGATTAGTAAAGTTGTTTTCCAAAAGAAAGTAAAAAAAAGAAAGAAAGAAAGAAAGAAAGAAAGAAAGAAAGAAAGAAAAGTAATGAGTAGACTGACAGATTTACCTGCTGTTTTGATAAAGAGTCAGCATGCATATTTTTATCTAGATAAGCAAGAAAGGCCCTTTTACTATAGTCTGGCACCTTACTTGTTTCTCATATGATGCTATTTGTATACACCTTCTTCCAGAAGTCATCCATGTCTCCATTGTGTCCAAAGGAACTAAAGAATTTTCATAATGAAGGATTCCTTTTTCTCATCTAGTGTCACCAAGGATCTAATGGAGGATTATTTCACCAGAATCTATCTGAGTTAAAGCATCTGAGTGCTATTATTTCAAGCAACACCGTTACATGAAGGTTCATCTCATTCTCACTGTTTAGCTTCACTCAAAACCACCTGGTATCATTTTCTGAGAAACTAAGAAATCAGAAATTGTAGTACATCTGTGAAATTCTCAGAGTCTTATGACAACCTTTATATTATTCACACTAAAGGAAATTGAAAAAAAAAAGTAAATTATATAAAATCTTCCAGGCAGGAAGAAATGCAGTATTTGAAGAAATGTGTATTATGAACATTTTTCCAAATGATATATAAAAAGTACATACATCAGTCTGTAGTATTATAGCACCACTGAGAAGAACATACATTCTTCAAGATTTCAGCAAATAAAAACAGCAAACTAAAGGAATGAAAGACATCTGAAGAAATTTGAAAAGTTAAGGCAGACATAATGGTTTCCTATATAAAAGGTTTGTGTCGACTGTCTGAGAAAATGTTACTGTTTGTAGAACCAAGCTCCTGGCAAGTTTTTTGTCCTTCATATGAGATATTAAACCGAAATCCCATCTGCCTGAGTTGTTAGTAGCTCAGATGGATGTAATGATCCCACAGCACCAATCAAAAACAATGGGGGTCCTTTATTTATTCACAAAAATTCTTATTTACAAAATATTTACAAAAGTCTTTTCTTTTTTTGTTTTTGGACAGCCTGCTTATGCTGTGGCATTTGGATAGCCGGGTTACGCTAATTTTAGATAAAGGGTTTAATTTCTCCCTTGTGGCTTCCCTAACCGGCATCCAGGATGGCTACTTAATTATAAATTATTGATCCTGTAGTCTGGACAAGCTAATTTTACTACTTCTACTTTCTACTTACTACTGTGGAGGTGTAAACCAGCCTTATCCCTCTTTTGGCTATAATTTTTATAACTATTACAGTCCTTGTGAGCTTTTCACAGTAAAAAAGAACCCCTTAACCATAGTGATGCATAATTTGCTTTAGCCTATTTGATCTTGGGATCAGACCCTGAGCTTTACACTCGTACTACCCAAGTGCTATTTAAGAATTATCAATGGGCTATTTGTGCTGCTGGCAATATGGATTGCTATAATGGACATACTATTATGATATGACTGTGATGGGCTGTATTACTGTTCTACGACTTGGTTTATTTTCTTGTTTTTTTAATAGGTTAAACTAATTAGTTAGTTTTTAGCTTCATTAATTAATGCAGTTTTGTAGTTAGTAACTACACATTGTCTTCTGTAGTAGATAATATGCATTGTTTTTCTGTGCCATACATTTACATGTATTTGATTATAGAAGCTGAATACTTGTGCTAATTACCTTACTGTATCTGACACTCTGTGCTAATACCTCACTGCATCCTACACTCCACTCAACTACTGACTAGCACTCCTCCTCTACACTTTCCATTCCACTCCTGCATAGAACTCCTAGTTAGCTAACAGTTATTTAATCTTTCTTTCTGTCTCATTTTTCAGCTTCTAAGTCCTGTGTGGAGACACAGCCGGTCCCTCTATTTGAAACTCTGTAAGGCTAATGATATCCTACTGAATAGCAGGGAAACTCAACTTAGAAGCCCCTCAGGATCTACCTGGTCCCTCTACATTCAGCCTCACAGTGTAGGTGTTATCCTACAGTATATGTATGATTTAACTATAACCTTATGAGTGCGATAACTTTAAATTAAAGGTGACTGCATTAAATTTTAAACTATTTTGTAAGGGCCAGCACACCCGTAGACCTACCCCTCCTACCATCTCTTTATTAACGTATCCCCCTCCTCTTACTATCCTAGTGGAGTTAGTGCTTTCCCCACTTTATCCACTAGAGGGCAGCAGATATTAGGCATTGGAATACCATATCTCACTGGTTGTAGAAACCAACTAGCTCTGTAGACCAGCTAGACTCTGCTATCTGTGCTTGTACTCTCTATTCATGTACTTAACCCCCACCCCATGATTGCTTGAAAAGGGAATTATCCTAGGTAAGTCTGGGAGTTTTAATAAATAGACACCTTTGACTATCACTACTTTTGCTACTGGCCCCCTCAATTATCCCTTGGTATAAACCTCCTTTCCTGCCTTTGGCACTTTCTATAAATCTCTCTCTCTCTGTTATAAAACTGTTTTACATAACTGTCTCCCCAGCACAGCTATATCTTTGTTCACCTTTTTTTCCCTGCTACTTAGTAACAGTATATGTCTCTTATGTTTCCTATGCCTGTAGAACTCAGTCTCTCTCCATAAATCATTGCCTCTCAGCCTCTCTCAGCTGTGACCCGCTCTGTTCACCCTACGGGCTCACTCCAATTCCCATCCACCCCAGGGGTCCTACACTTATACTTCCCTAACCACACCCTCTCTCTCTTCCAACCAATCCCATACTTCACCCCATCCCACATACTTTAGCCACACCCCTACCTTCTAACAATCACTCACAATAAGCCACTCCTTAGAGTACCTATTTTTATTTTTTATTTTATTTTATTTTACATTTGTTGACCGGGCTAGTCTAGCTGGATACTCTACCATATCCTCCTACTCTTAACTTGTATATATAAGTGCCCCCTCTCTTCTCTTCCTGTATCCTTTTATCTTCCTCTCCTCCACATCTCGCTCCCTATTTTATCCCTACACTTGAGTTCTTATTTTATAATTTCCTCTAAGATGCCTCTCCCTAATCTAACCAAGCTAACACTCACCATTATACTCTCAACTACCCTCATCTCAACCTACCTTCTTACCTCCTTTGAAAAATTGCACTATTTCCATCTTAACCATTCCCACAAACAAACTGCAATTTACACACACATATCCTTCAATAGACATTCTAACATAACTTCCACTCCCAGTTACCTTCTACCTAAATACCACAGACTCTCCCACATTAAACATAACCTACCCTCAGAAAAAAAACTGAAAATTCAAACTTACCTTAGAAACAATTCAGTAACAAAACTAAATAATCCCTCCTTAAAAGATGACGACATCCACCCCAGCCCTGGCCCTACCAACCCTACAATCCAAATAACTCACAATAAACTCGATAGCTCTCTCCTAATAGGGCATCTTAATATCCAGAACATCAATAATAAAGTAGCTCACCTTCATGCCCTCCTAGATATTCACTCCCTTGATATTCTCTGCCTCACTGAGACTTGGTTGAAACCAGAAACTAAAGACAATGAAATTATTCCCCAAGGCTATAATATAGTAAGACAAGACTGAACAAAATGTAAAGGTGGTGGAGTAGCAATTCTATTTAAAAATGGACTTCATATCTCTACCCTACCATCTAATCCAACCCAGGATAGCAACGCAGAAGTCCTCATTACTAAGCTTCAAATCAACGCAAATAAATCTTTATACATTATCTGCATTTACATACCACCCAGAAATAATATCACTACAATAGAGGCTTTTCTTAGCTGGGTGTCTTCTACTTACCCCCAAGAAACAATAATACTAGGCAACTTTAACAGTGACTGGAAAAGTGTTAGTGTTGAAAATCCTACCTCTCATATTAACCTCCATGCCTTTACCCAAACCATAACCTCTACAACCAGAATTAACAAACCTAATATGAAAGAGAGTACCTTAGACTGGATACTCATAAATAAAATGAAACAAACTTACAAAGTAGGAACCCTGCCAGATTATGTAAATGATCATTCTTTGATCTACATCACAAGAGAAAAGAAGGATTTTCCAAACCTCCCCACCTTTAGGACAGCACACTCTACCAAACACTTTAACACAGAATTATTTCAAACTGAGCTTAGAGCATGCAACTGGAACCCTTTAAAATCCCTTCCACTTGAAGAGGCTGTAAAGTATTTTAACACTACATTCTTAACTATCCTGGATAAGCATGCTCCTAAACGTTCCATTAGAATGAAGTCTAACCCAGCCCCATGGCTTTTGAATGAAACTAGAAATCAAATTCTACTTAGGAACAAAGTCTGGGCTAAATGGAGATCTTATAGAAATAGCTCTGATCATCTACATTTTAGGCAGCTTAGAAATAGTACAAAAAAGGCAATTCTTACAGATAAAAAAACTACTACTGTAAACTTCAACAAACACATCAAAATAATCCTCAAAAGTTCTGGTTTTGCATTAATAAGCTCCTTTCTCCAGGTAACTCCCGAACACCCACTCCACTTGATGCAGATCCAAATACTCCCCATCAAACTGCCAATACCTTTAACTCTTTCTTCACTGAGACTATACAATCTCTAGCTAGTCAACTTATCTCAGAAAACTCCAGCCTTCCCATCGACTTACCACACTCTATCTCTAAACTCAAACTACAACCCATCTCTACTTCTCTCATCTATAAATTTATTAAAAAACTTAAGCCATGTACTCCATCTGCTGACCAACTTCCTTCCCAATATCTCCAAAAAGCAGCCAAAGTAATTGCCTACCCTGTATCTATCCTTATAAATAGGACAATCCAAGAAAGAACCATCCCAGATATTTGGAAAATCTCCCACATTATCCCCTTACATAAAGGTGGGAACTCTAATGATTACTCTAACTATCGGCCAATTGCTCTCTTATCACCCTTAGCAAAAATTATGGAAAAATGCATTCACCAACAACTTTTATATCATCTCTCTCTAGATAACTTAATAGCAAACTGTCAACATGGCTTTAGGCCATCACATAGTACCAGTACTGTCCTTCTGTCCTTCACAGATACCAACAATAGAAACTGCAACAAAAACATCCTCTCATCTGCACTCTTTATTGACCTCTCTAAAGCTTTCGACATGGTTAACCATAGCCTCTTAATCAATATTCTTGAATCTCTTTCCTTTGATTCTCTGGCCGTCAAATGGTTTAGATCATACCTCAGCAACAGGCAACAGGCAGTCCTCTGGGAAAATCAAATTTCATCCTTTTTACTTGTCTCCATCGGGGTCCCTCAGGGCTCCATTCTTGGACCACTTCTTTTCTCATTATTTATTAATGATCTCCATGTAGCAATTCCTCAAGCCACTTGTATTCAATATGCAGATGGCTCCACACTAATATGCTCAGCAACCTCTCCATCTGAACTATATTCTCTTACTCAAAATGTTTTCAACACTGTAGAAACATGGTTTACCAAATGTTGCCTCCTTCTTAATGCCAAAAATACAAAACTCCTTCTTTTTACACCCACTACTAGGTCCTCCCCCTTAGATTTCTCAATCTCTTCAAATAATGGCACTGTTATTTTCCCAGACTCTACCACTAAACTTTTAGGAATTACCATTGGCAATAATCTCTCATTTGATTACCATATAAACAACACCATTAAAATAGTCAACAGAAAAATAAGCTCTTTATATAGAATAAAACCTTTTTTAACCTCAACAGCCAGAGCCAAGATCGCTCACTCCCATCTAATCTTAACCCTTCTGTATGCTTCACCTATATTTACCAACCTTAAGAAAACCAACCTTAACAAATTAGCAACTTCCTATAATAACATTGCCAGATTCGCTACTGGCAATCCCTTCAGAACCCAGCACTGTTCTAATCTTAGGCAACTAGACTGGCTGGAATTCCAAAACCATTTAATAATCCCCCAACTCATAATTGCCCACAAGATGTTTTACCAACCCAATAATACTCCTATACTCTCAAAACTCTTAATCCCATATAATAATCTGAACTCCCTACGTTCTTCTAGCAAACTCCTTGCTAGCTTAACAAAGTCTAATAATACAGCTGGTGACTCTCTGTTTACCAACACAGCAGGAAAAAACTGGAACCTGTTACCCATTGAACTAACTCTAATTACATCCTTGCCACTCTTTAAACAAAAACTTAAAAAACACCTCCAAATGCACTGGCTATGCCCTTGTAGTAACCCTGACTAACCACCCTCTTCACCCTTGTTTCTACCTCTTCTAACCAAACTTCCAAACATTTAAATGCTTAGTCTTGTAAATAAGACTGACACTATTTAAACTCTAATCAACTTATTGTTTAAATCCTTCTACCTGATGTGAACTATTGTAGATAACTCTTACTGTATTATATCTGTTTTAGCTTTCTTAAGCAATATTCTGTTTACTGTTACTTTTCTTAAGTGTTTTTTATATCTAGAATGTAATAACTACCTGTTTTATTTTATTAATCCTTTATTTACCATGTAACAATATTTTTATATTTTTGTATATCTGTGTGGAGCTTTTCTCCCCGGGCCTCTACTGAAAATGGAAATATATCCAGCTAGACTAGCCCGGTCAACAAATGTAAAATAAAATAAATAAATAAAATAAAAAGTACAAATATATAGATATACAAATCTGTTTTACACAATCATACTACATTTTCAACCCTATTAGACCCCCATTCCTTTTTCCATAACTATCATCTGATTTTACTTAATATTGTTGCTAAAATCCATTTATCATTAAACATATTCTCATTTATTCTTTTATTCCATATGATGTAAAATGACTTTTTTCTCTTCTTTTAACATATTGTTTCTTCTATTCTTACAATATCCATATTTAATCTTATCCATGTATATTTTATCCACTTCAAAAATCTTGTTTAGATATTTTTCCCATAACTTTTTACTATTTTACATTTTAAATGCACGTCCCATAATTTCTTCTTCTTGACAATGTAAACATATTCTATCACTTTTCTTTTTATATGGCATATTTCCTTTTACTGGCAAGTTATCTGTTACCAGTCTCCACAAACAAATCTTGACATTCTACTTTCTGATTACACCAATTGCTTCTTACTTTTATAGCTTTAATTTATTCATCTGTTAGATTTCCCCATGGTTTTACATAATAATGTTTTATCATTACATTCTTGTAACATACTTTTCTAACTTTTACTATATCATCAATTTTTATTTCCACAAAAAATATTTTTTCTTGGTAACCTTTTATTTCTTCATTTATACACTATTTTTCTCTTTTACTCTTTTTTACCATACACCATTTTTTTCATACTTATATTTATACAGTTTTACTACTAATCAGTCATCTTTTTCATTTATCCACTTTAATATTTTTTACAAATTTAATTAAGCAGCATATAACACTGGGTTAATTAATCTTAAATCTCCTTCTTCTTTATTTACATATACAATTCCTCTTTGTACTGCCTTTAATCTAGAACCCCATATTAAAAAAAAAAATATATATATATATATATATATATATATATATATATATATATATATAATAATGTTGGTAACATAAATACATTTGTTAAGTATGCTATTTTCCCCACCAGTACTGAAGTTATCAAACAATCCTTTTTTTTTTTTCAGAAGGATACTTTATATGCTCTCCAGAAAGGACATGTTTATTTTATTTCTTCTATTTCTTTTTCCCATTGAATTCTACTCACATCTTTATTCCCAAATTTTATACATAAAAAGAAATTTCATTCATTGTAAAAGACATACCTGAATCTTCGCTACATCACTAGCCTAACCTAGACAAATTTCCCTTAGTAGTATAAAATACCACCTCGGGACTCCACTGAAAAGAGGTTCCTAGCCTAGTGGGACTAAGTGGGTCAAAAAGGGATAAATAAAATAAATAAATATTTAAAGGGAGCCTTACTGATGTGAAGAGTACATGTGCACAGCTACTGAATCATGAGCACACTATGAGCTTCCAGTCTGAAGTGTAGAAACAGAAGAATCAGGCAGCAGTCCACCTCCCAGTCTTGTTAATAATGCAGCTCTGAAACCTGATGTTGGAAACATGGTGTTTTTCTTACATTTCCAAAGAGGATCTTATGGTAAAGAATAAGTATTAATGGATGCACAGGGCAAAGCCTTTGAAACAGTTTTCAACACCATTCCCATATTCAGCTTTAGCTGTATGACTTGTTGCTGTTGTCTGCAACTAACCATAATGAAACTGTGACAAAGTCTAATAAAGCATCTGTAGTAAGTACACTAGCAGCAAATATGAGAGCCCAGCTGCCAGAGTTTAATATTTTATTATTTTAGGTACATAGCATGGATTAAAGAAAGGAGAGGACATTGACAATTCCTCCCTATAAATAACAGGTCTATATCATAACTTTGAAGATGTAAAACTTCAAAAGTTAAAATGTCGAACCCACAACATCAAACGATGAAAATAGTGAAGCCCCAGAACATCAAAATCTTACCTAGGACAAGATTTTGGTGGCCCATTCCGTGGCTTTGCTATTTCCTCCACTGTGGTGCGAGAAGTACGGACCTTAGGGTTTGGGTGCGGGTGAAGGTAAGTGGATAGTTAGTAATGTATGTATGGTGTAGTGTAGGGTTGGGTTTTGTTAACTGTATGTGTGTGTATTAATTAATTTGTGTATAGTTTCATAGGGTATGTGTGCGATAGTTACGGACTTTAGGGTTAGGGTGCAGGTTAAGGTAAGTGGATAGTTAGTAATGTATGTATGGTTTAGTGTGGGGTTGGGTTTTGTTAACTGTATGTGTGTGGTTTATTTATTTTGGTGTGCTTGTGTTGTGTGTATGTTTCTCGGAACAGCAAATTATTCCCTGGGAAAAAATTCGCTATTCTGAGTGTTCGATGTTATCAATATTCAAAATTCCAAGTTCGAACTTATGGTGTTCGATATTTTGGAATTTCGAATATATGATATAGACCCAAAATAACAGATACCATATTCAACTGTCTTCAGTTTTGTCATGTAGTATACCTTATAACGGAAGACAATATACAAATCACATATCACAAGTAACTTATTTATAATTTAAACTAGTTAAACACAAAGAGGTCTCAGTCAGCCATGTGATTAGTAAATGTTTGTATGCATGGAGGCACAATCAGGATTTACCAGTTTGAACAGCTGCTTACACAGCACTGCTGAAGAATGAAATGCAACCTTTTGATTTACAACCTTATCCTACACTGGAATTTCCCATGGAGAACATTGCATAATTCTTGATAAGGTAAAAATAAAACATTGAGACTACAGGGACATGCATGATATAATTTATAAAGAAATATTACCAGCTTACTTGTCATTATCTCAAGTCAAGTCAAAGTTTTAGGTGTTGAACAAAAACAAGTTGTCAGATATGGAAGAGCAGTGCGTGACAAACAACAGTTAGCCTTCATTTATAACAAGAAATGCAATCTGTGAAAAATAAACTTGTTATAATCCAACGTTGATGTAAAGAATAATATACCTAATGAAAAACTGCAAACAATTGCTTCGTTTTATAAGGAACAATACACTTAAGAAAACTACACTGGTTAAGTCTCCAACAAATCATAACACTAGATCACCTGAAAACATTACAGTTACGTTTATCCAGCCAGCCCAAACCACCACCTAACAGATACAGCCACAATGTCTGATAGATATTTAACATTATTTCACCTCAACACAAACAAGTTGCCATATTTTAAAGTATTCCAGATTGCTCCACACAAGTCATAAAGCCAGAGATATTGCTAAAAATACCTCGTGGATCATTGCCAGCAACACTGTAAAATTAATAACAATTTAACACTTATCTCAGTCCCAACACCAGTTCTGCCTTCAATTGCGTCATTAGTATCATCTCAGTTGTCCTGTATTCTGCAGAATGTCCCTGATTTTGTTTTATATTTTTGACCCGCTCTTCATACATTTTTTGATTTTCTGGTAGACTGCTGGCTACAGGCATTAGAGATGCATTCATTGCATGAAATGGGTCTATATCACAACGTCGAACTTACAAAAGTTCGATCATTGTAATATCAAACCCTAAAGTCCTAAACCCAACAAAACCTAAAACACAGAACAGCGATTTTTTTTCCCAGGAAAAAAAAAACGCTGTTCCGTGACAAAAAAAATTAACCTTATACATAAACTAAAGTGGGGGGCTTTGTCCTACACCCCCTCACCATAGGGGGCAATGCCCCCCACACCCCCCTACTTAAATATACCAAGTCCGAGATCGCACCACAGTGGAAGAAATAGCAAAGCCCTGAAAACGGCCCACCAAATTTTTTCCCTGGGAAAAAAGTTGATGTGCCATGGCTTCGCTATTTTCAATTTTTGGACTTTAGGGTTCGATATTACAAGGTTTGAACTTGCTTTAATTCGACATTGTAATATAGACCCACATGAGACTGCCTGGTGACCAAGTCCAATCAGTGATAACTTATCACTCGGTATGGTGACATACATATATAAAAATAAATTATCATACTAAAAAACAATGCAGAAAACACAGAAAGAGATTATAGCCATGATAATCTGAGTGCTCCATTCACTCAGTTGACTATGGAATTGTAGAGTTTTCTGTTCTTGCTATAGCTGTTGCCACTGTGGCTTTTGCTTATAGTCTTACTCTGCTTGTGGTATTTCAATGATCAATGGGTTTGGGGAGTTAAAATCACTATCCTCTCTTCTGCCATCCTCTGATATGGAAGATTCTATCAGCGCAGTGAAGTAGTTTAGTAGAAATATTGCAATGCCCTTGATAGCTGACATCTTATGCTATTAAGAGGTGCTAAACAAGACTGTGGCAACTTTAACTGGTTTCTATCCTGCCCTACATATTAAGATGAGAAATTTCTGAGTGCAGTAGAGATTGGTTGTTCTTTATTTATTATTAGAAAACATAGTGCCACTATAGCTAGCAAGATCCTTTCCTGTCATTCAGTTTTTCACCTCAGTGATTGTTGTGAGGTTGTCATTGACTGCTCCAGCTTTTACTGGTTTGGTGAAGTGTATATTTGACCAATGAAATGCATTCACAGTATGGTAGAAAATCTTAGTTGGACTGACAATTTAAGCTTCTTGTATTTTTTATTTGTACATATCCTTTCCTCTTCCAATAGAGTGCTCTACCATAGTCAAGAATTACTCTTACCCTTAATACCCTGATAGTAATGAAACCACCTACCTCTTTGTAGCTAAAGAATCATTCTCAAGCATTGTAATTAAGAATTTAATAATTAACTGTTTTTGCACATTAGGGTGCCTAACTCAATGGATTTCTTCAGTGGGCCAGTGCTATAATCATATTACTGTTAGCACCAAGTAAGATTTTGATCTCTTTTGTGTTGTTATGTTACAGGCTCTTCCATCCTGTCAATATCCAGCAGACATATTAAATTTAAGTTATTCTGTGTTCCACTATTTTCCATATCTCCAATCATATTCTCAAATGAGAGTGAAAACAATGATACTTTCTGGATTTCCACAGATAATGTGGTGACTGATGCAACTTCCATCTTGTGATGTTTGAATCTCTCCTCGATGGTGGATAATTACTGTTCATTATTAAATTATACAGTTTTTATATGTTGACCATCCCATATTATTACTTGTTTCAATGCTAGATTTAGTGGTTTTGTTGTCCTTGATACAAGACTGAGTAAATCCACCATGTTGCAGCTCACAGACCTTAGTAGTTCAGTGAAAAAGAAGAATTTTACAAAAAACACCAATTATTCTACAAGCAAATAACTTTAATTTGTTGTTTACTCTTCTGTCACATATAAAACTTTGTGATAATGAAACACCTTACCGTTTATTGAGAATGCCTATTATAGTTAATGAAAGAGAGAGTACACAATTTCAGCTTCTTCACGTAAAAGCATTTAGTGAGCTGTACCAGAAATTATATGAAAGCAAGCAAGGATAGTATAATTTGGAGGAACTTGAAGAAAGAGGATCCATGGAGTATAATCTTTAAAAGAGGAGCATATATTAAATAAAGAGTGCTTTATCTGAGACTACATCTTGGATAGCTCAGGGTGAGACAAAATGAAATATTATATCACACAGAGAGAGAATGTTGGTTTACTAGAATATTTTTCCTGAATATGTAATAGGGTCATAAAGTGAACAGTTGAAAGCATGCGCAGAATGGACATGATGCAATTCTTATTGTTTGTGTCTTTCGGCTTTTCCCGGTTAGGGGTCGCCACAGCGGAACTCCGGTCCACTAATGATTGCCAGTAGATTTTTACGTGCTGGCTTGCCGGGCCTAACGCACAACCTTCAACGAAGGAATGCCCATTCACACATGTCGACACACAGAAGACTCTCTAACTGAGAATCGAACGGGCAACGTCTAACTGTGAGGCGACAACACTACCGCAGCACCACCGCAGGTACATGATGCAATTCTTATAAGTAATATAAAAAAATCAAAAGATGGAGACTAAGAAGACAGACACCTTAACCTTAAGGTAGGCAAATGATTAGGCCAGTAAGGGAAGAGGGCATTATCTTCTGACAAAATCTAATGCCCTTATAAAGTGCTAATGCCCTGCTGTTTACCAGGCATCAAATGTATAATACTGACAACTGTTTTATTAAGACATAAAAATATTCATATGAAGGAAGGGAAAATGATGTAAGGTCATGTTTAAACACAGTCTGTAGCTTATATGGCTGTTCAGGAAACTGTAAAACCAGCTGGGTTGAATAGTTCTTATCTGACATTAGATTCTGTTTTTAAGTTAAGCTGATGCACATGATTTTCCTAATTGCTAACTTGTTCAAGGTTAATAATTTATAATTACTTCTAATTTAACAGAATGGTCAAAAGGAAAAAATAAGCAAACTGTGTTCTACATTTTGCAGTTCAGTAATGAATGCAAACAATGTTATCCTATTTTTTTATTTGAATTTTACTAAGGATTCAAATGAGAGCAAAGTGACCATATGCAATGAGACTACATACAGCAAGCTGAATCCTAAATGTTAAATACTGAGGAAAGTGAAAAGCAACTCTGTCACCACCAAAATATAACCAATACTGAGATGTTTTGACCATAGAGTTGATGATATTTAGTTAGGGGTCCAAGGGTATCCATCCTGACCTTACATGGAAGGTTTGAGCTGATTTACCTCCTCAACTCACACAATTTTCTATTTTATGAAGTTAATTAGCTGAAAATGTACTGTTCAGCAAATATTCAGAATAAAGAATAGAGCTTTATGCTTTGTGTTATAACATTTATAGGATCTATGTAGCATTTCTCCCAGAGACTGTCTGTAAGGTCTCATAAAACTCATGTATATAATTCATCTGTCTCTTATTTAATGTGACTACATGTACAGTTTATTTATACTGACACACATCACCTCCATCTTTTATTTTCTGTTTTATTGTTGATCACGGAAGCCATTTATCTCATAACTGCACAAAATGATGTGACGCAAAAGGTGAAGTGTGCAAATGGAGGACAGACTCATCATGGTAGGGAACACAGCATGGTAGTCTGTGGTTCATACATCTCATATGTGCCCCAAGTGCTGAGAAAGACACACATTCTAAAGAAAGGGGACACATCATATAACACATCATATCAGTCTCCATACTCAGAATGTTATATGTTCACAGCACTCTGGAGCACCCCATAGTATAAAGCAATATTAAAAAGCATGTCATCTAGAATACTAAAAGTACAGTATGGTACTGTGCAGCATTATATTCTAAAGCAAGGGCTCATAGCATGGTATCCTATGAATGATAAGCAATGGAACATTTGGAGCATGTATATTCCAGAGTAAATCATCACTGGCCTGGTGTCCTGAATGTTATAAATATACTGTGCACTTGGACACGCAGCTATTCTAACTCAAATGGACACAGCATGGCAGCATCAATATTATATGTATAAGATCTCCTGAAACACCCACATATTCTGCAGTAAGGAAACAGATCATGACACACAGAATGTTGTGTGTCTGTGGCACCCATATACTGAAATGTATGTATGTATTTATTTATTTATTTATTTATCTATCCTTTGTTTACTGAGTTAGCCCAACTATGCTAGTAGCCTCTTTTTCAGGGGAGATCCAAGGTGGTACTTGCACTACTAGGGGAAATTGATCGGTAATCGCATTTGTTGTGTAAACGTAAATACGTGTGCAAATCCCATGAGGCGGCTGGTGGAACAGTGAATGAAATGGAACAGCAGCAGCAGAAGAAAGAGGGGGTGAATGCCAGTTTGAATGGTGTGTTTAGCATACAGATGGAGGATTCAGAGGAGGTAATTCAGAAAATGTGAATTGAACAAACTCAGAAGATAGCTGTGGAAGAATGTGTAGTTACAACCCACCAGCTGGGAGGGTTGATGGGTGATATATTACAGGACTTAATAAATCAAAGTGAACCAGAGTAAGAGGTTTCATGGGCAGATATTATGGAGAAAATAAATTAAAAAGTTGAAGAAGAGATGCCCGAAGGAAGCAATGGGAAAAAGAAGACATACATAGTGACAGTGACAGCTACTCAAGAAGGAGGGAGGGACAGAAAGAAAGAAGATGGTACAAAAAGAAGATCTGTAGTAAGAATACAAACTAAAATGGATGGGGAATTAAACAGATACAAGGTATGGGATAAAAGCACAAGAGGTAAGAGCATTTATTTTAATTAACAAAGAGACATTCTGTGGCATTTCATTTCAGACTGTATAAGCTATTGTGAAATTTCAGTGTGAATATGAAAAAACAGACTAATAATCCTTGGAATGAATATATAGTAAAAGCATTCTTCTAAGAGACTAAAAAGAACATTCATATATAATTTAGAAAGAAAGTGGAAAGAGAGACTTTAAAAGAATATTTAAAAATATGTAAGAAATAATAGACATTTCAAAAGTCTATGACAACAAGAGTTTATGGACTGGGTCATGGAATTGCAATGTTATTTTGAAAATGGAAACAGATAAAATTATACATATTCAAGTGTAATAAATGTGGATAGCAACAGTATTGTTGTAAAATATTGGGGACAACTAAAAACATGTTATTTTTGTGGAAAAGAGGGACATTTGATTAATAGCTGTGATAAGAAGAATGTTATATATGTGATAAAGCAGAACATGAAGCAAAAATATGAACTTGAACGTTATAAATGTTAAAAAATGGGACACTTATGGATGATTTTCAAAGAAAAAAGAGGATGACCCAAGTAATACAGATCAAATTAAAAAGAAAAAGAATGAAAGGACTGAAGATGAGGTAGAAATAGACAAAACATAACAAAAGGGAGATACTAAAAAAGGTAATTAAGGAAAAGTCTTAAAAGTAGAATCAAAAGTTAGTGATAAAGAAGATATAAGCTGGACAAATGGTAAGAGAAAGAAAAACATTTCTTGGTGGAAGAGTTAAAGATAAAAAATTACAATTTAAAGCTATTAATGTAAAGGAAAAGAAAAAAATGATGTAATCTTTCTCATATGATACCATTATAGAATGGTATCTCCTACACTGAGAAATAGAGAAAGGAATAAGTTAAGAATACTTTATGTGAATGTTAATAGTATGAAAATATTACTTGAAAGATAGCCACTTTAGAATGGTGTAATGAATGTGATGTTGACATAATTATTTTGGAAGACATAATGATTTTGACACAGGAAGAAAAGGAATGGGGGTCCATTCTTATCATGTTATTAGAAACCCAAAAGAATTGGAGAAATTAAAAATTAATAAAAGACTACAAACACAAAAATTATGACATAGGTTAATAATATGGAACATAGGGAATGAACAGTGTCCAGGAATAGCAATTTTATGTAAAAAGTAATAAAAATCTTGGATATTATATTAGTCAAAATGGGAAGAACAACTATTATATTTATTTATTTATTTTATTTTATTTTATTTTATTTTACATTTCTTAACCGGGAAAGTCCGACTGGATATAGGTGCATTTTCAGTGGAGGCCAGGGGAGAAAAGTTCCAGACATACATACCTGCAGAGAAACTTTATAATTATAGACTTTTATTCAAGAACACATATATACATATTCCAGATTTGCTGGAATACATATGGAAAAACTTTACAATTATTAATTTTTATGTGAGAACACATTAATTTTTAGTAGTACATGGTTGTGCAAGTTATCATATCTTTTAGTAGAGATATAAAATGGCAAGAAAAAATGTACAGAATCAGTGCTATCTGTGCATATGTAACTAGTAAAGAAAGAGAGAATTTAGTTCAGAAAATATTGGATTACTTGTTTGCAAACATGGACATAATAATTGCAGGAGATGTTAAACGTGATTTATGGGGAAATAAAAAAAGAGGAAAGAATGTTAAAAATATGATGGAAGTAAGATGGACTTACAGGACAGGTACTATAAAAAACTGAAATAGACTATTTTTATATCAGAAAGAATAGGTATAATGAAAGAAGAAACAATTATAACAAGTTTCTCAGATCATTTAGCAATATGGTTGGAAATATATCATAATAAAGAGTATATAATGAAAGGAAAAGGTATAAACATTTAAAAGGAATGGAGTGAAAAAGGAAGGAAAGATATTAAGCAGGAATGAAGTGATCAAATTACTGTGAAAGCCTTTAATGTCAACTGGTTAGATTGGTGGAGTGTTTTCAAAAGGAAATATAAAGAAAGTTATTTCTCTTGGACAAATAAAGAAATAAAAAAGAAAAGCAGAAAATTAAAGAATTATTATATAAACAAAATATTTTCTACGAGGAAGAAAATAAGAAGTTTCACCTTATTTAAGTAAGATAGTAAAATAGGACAGTAGTATAATGAGAGTAATGAAAGATATTGAAGGCAATATAAAGAAAAGTCAGCAACAAATTATGGAAATTGTTGCAAATTATGTGGACGAAATGTTTAGTAAAAAAGTAATATGATGTAAAGGAATGGGAAGTAAAAAGATTTTCTGAAGAAAATAACAGAAACGTTGAAAAGACATTACAGTATATGAACTGGAAAAAGTAATTACACAGTTAAATGTTGAATCATCATCAGGCCCAGATGGAATTGGGTTTGAAAAATATAAAAATCTAGAAAAGTGGCAGAAAAACTGTTTAATGTGTGTATTTAATGAATGGTTGAAAGAAGGATTAAACTATAAGGAATTGTGTAGCAGAGTATTCATATTTATTTGGAAAAAAGGAGAAACTGAAGATATGAAAAACTGTAGACCGATAGTTCTAAATAGAACAGTCTATAAGATATTTCTGAGAGTAATTCAAAGGAGATTATAGGAGATAATATGCAGTATATGATAGAAAAAGTGTGTATGACAATAAAGAAAAAGGGTGTCGGGAATCATTAATTATAGTGACAGAAATCATAGATGATGTAAAGATAAGATATAAAACTTATGTGAGGTGATATTAATAAGGCATTTGATTCAATACTGCTTTTGTGGAATATAATGGAGAGTACAATATAAGTGATAAAGTTAAGCAAGTGTGTAGAATTACTTATAACAATAATAAAGTGAGGGCCTTAATTAATGGATGGAAAAGTAAAAAAAAACAGATGTGAACAACGAATAAGACAAAGATGTCCTATGAGTAGTATTTTATTTACTTTGGTTATGAATATAGCAGCCAGAGAGGTGAACCAGAAAATGAAGAAGGTAAATTATAAAATTCAAACAGAAGTTGAAATACCAGTTACAATGTCTTATGCAGATGATATTATTATAACAACAAAAATAACGAATGGATGAGAAAGGTTATTTTCTATTTAGCTGAAAGTTTAAAGGAAATACGTATGATACTTCATAAAGTAAAAAAGTAAAGGATTGGGTAATACAATAAAAATAGGTATGCAATTTTCTATGAAGGAAATATCTGTTTTAGGGATAAATTTTGATAAAGAATATTATAATAAGGGATGGGATCAATAATAAAGGAAATAAAAGATATCTGTATATTGACCTGGCCCTTCCTTTAAATAAACCACACCAAAGACATAAAGCCATTTGGCAACCTTTATTGAACACTATTGTACAATGAACTTATACACACAAAACAACATCAATTATCTTCATCAGCGATGATCTCAGAGCAGCATAACTACTCACCCTGGGTGACTATACCTCAGGGCAGCATACCTACTCTCCCTGATACCTCCTCCACTGAGGCACCGTACCAACTCATCCAGCACTTAAATAGGCAGTGTACCTGCTCACTTCCTGGCCAAACAATCATTAGCCAATGAATAACCACCTTCCTTAGAGGGGGAACAGAAGAGGACAATCCTGTCCCTCTTCTCCGCCACCAGCCTGGTCCCCAGGCTGTTCCCCCTCCTAAACTCTAGTAGCAACCATACCCTCTAAAAAGAGCTTCAAATACAGATTAAACAGATCCACTCCTACCTCATTAAGATGGACTCCATCCATTTGGTACCAAACCTCCTCTCCATCCCCAAAATCTCTATGTTTAATGGTATGCATCCCCCCAATTTTAACTGCCTAGCCAGTAGCTGATTGATGAACCTCCTGACCCTTTCAATCACCCTATAACTATAAGCACTCCTCCAACACAAATGAGGAACCAACTCTGACCAAACAATTTCCATACCCGGGTACAATGCCTGTAATCTCAGCACGTCCTAAAGAATCATATCCACTAATCGTTTTTTGGAAAGAATGCCCAATTCATTGCCCCCCCCAATGAATTATTAATATACAAGGACAACCCACCTTCAATTTAACCTTCTCAAATTCATACAACAACCTATCCCACCTAAGACTCCTAACCCCATGCCAAATCACTGACCACCCTAAATGTGATAAAACCAAATTTATCCCAACCTGCCTGACTAATGCATGCCTCTCCACCCAGTGGATAAACAAATGCCCCAAAATGATAATACGCTTCCCTAAAAGAAAAGAAAATTATTAATCAAGCCACAACTTTATCTAATATATGATAAAAATTCATTTGAAGACCACCTCTCTAATTTCTTAATCACTTCAATGGAACTACCCTCTCTAGCTAAATCTGAAGCCCTACCAATCCTAAACGAGTGAGCTGCAAATCTATCTGCTGGAAATCCCATGCAACGTAAAACCCTCCTCACCAAACCCATGAAACTTCTACTCGACACCACCTTCCCATCCATTGAACAAAAAATGAACTCATCTACACTCCCCTTCTGCTTCCTCATGAATTCTGTAGCTCACGTTACTGGACAAAGGCTAGGATTCCTGTCAGGTTTAATCACCACAAAGCATCCCCTGCCCAACTGATCTGTATTACTCTTCCTTAATGCAATAGTAACCTCTCCCTCACCTATGATAACATCCTTCCAACATAACAAACCTAACAACTCTGAAACATGGAAGGCACCAAAATATAACCATGTACACAAGGTGCCCCACATGAAGTAATCCAAAGACCCCCCCCCTTGTAACAAACCTAACGCTGTCAACAAAACTTTCAATATAACCCTCGTAAGTGGCCACTGAATGTCTCTACGTTCCACCACCACTCTCCCCAACCCCTCAACATTTGCCCTAATATCCAAGACTTGGTGAACTCTTGCAACCCAGCTACCTTAGCGAGAATGCTAATAGCAGCCAAATCCACCTTGACTGTCTGCAAAGCCTTGCCTATCCCCCAAGTACGAGCTACATATCGCAATATTAATTCCTTTGACCACACACCCCCTCTTCTGGCAACTGCAAAACAAACTGATTGAAATCAGAAAGAGCCCTACCATATGCCTTCCTCATAGAAGGAGCCCAGGAATGCCATACCAACTGCCTGGCTATTTTGACCCAAGATTCCACACCTCCTCTGGCAGGGTTTCTGGCACTTCCTCCACCCGTGGAGCCAACCCTCAAAACCTGCAAAAGTGAAATCGGGACAAGCTATCAGCAGTCTCATTCTTTACACCACACACATGCACTCCTGTAAAGAAAAAATTTAGAGGCTCTGCAAAACCAATTTATGTAATACTAACAACAACAAGCCCGACTTAGCCGTCTTCTTTTGTAATACCCTCACTACAGCCATATTGTCCAAATGAAAAACTACGCATTTGTCCCTCAAGTGCTCCTTCCACACAACAGAAGCTGCCCATATAGGCATCAACTCTAGAAAGGCCACATCACGCCTCCATACCTCCTTCGAATCCCAAGGCCATTCAGCCGCAAACCACCGACCCCCAAGATAGGCCCCCATACCAGCACCCCCCAACTGCAATAGTAAACAACTGAGGTTCCTCCTGCCTCACCCAGTCTGACTGACAGAAAGAGATCCTATTAAATTGTTGCACAAAACTAACCTACAAAACCAGGTCCTCCCACGCCAGTTTGGTCACCCTAACCCAATGGTGTTTACTCTGACCCCCTTTCAACATATAAACAACCAACCTACAAAAGGCTTGCCCTGGGTCCACAGCTCAACAGGCAAAACTCAAAAGCCCAACAATTCCATGACTGAATGAATCTGAATCTTATCCTTGCCCAGCACCAAATGTATAGCCAGCCTAAACCTCTCTATCTTATCCTCGGGTAGGCAAATCAGTCCCCGCTCCACATCAACCATTATTCCCAGAAATTCCTAGGCTCTCACCAGACCTTCCATCTTATGCTGAGCCAATGATACCCCCAACTCCTCGCACATGCTCGTAAACTCCCGTAGCCCCTTCTGTGCTCCTACCCTTCCTTTGCCCACCAGCAGAAAATCATCTAAATAATGCACTGCCTTTTGAGTTCCCACTCTCTGCTGCCAAATTCAATGCAATACCGCAGTGAACTTCTCAAAAGTCACACATGCCACTGAACAACCCATAGGCATAACTTTATCGAAATAGTACTTATCACATCCCCAGTAACGGCCAATCCTCACTTCTAATAGGCAACAAGCAAAAAGCTGACTCAATGTCAACTTTAACCAGCCATGGCTCCCGAAATTCCCTAATCACTTTCACCGCATCATCCAAGGATGCATAATACACCCTAACCTCCTCATCCACAATAAAATCATTCACTAAATTCCCTTCTGGATGCAACAAGTGATGTATCAATCTGAATTCCCCGGCCCCTTTTTTTTGGCACTAACCCCAAAGGTGACATCTTGTAACTACTGAAAGGCGGACTGTCAAAAGGACCCAATAAATGCCCCGCCTGACATTCCTTCTCCACTAAAATGTCCAGGATGTCCTCTTTACCTTGAACTGATCACAGGTTTTTGCAACCACCCCCCACCCCTTCCAATGGTAGACTTTATAGGAAATCCCCCTGAAATCCTTGTAGTATCTCATTCTTGATGGCAAGACCAGGAAACTGGCACAGCATAACCTGCAGGGCCTTCACCTTAATGGGGAATGGCACCTCTTCCTCTATTGCCTCTAAAAAACTCAAGTCCCCTACCTCAAACCAGTTGAAACCCCTGTGAGGTGAAGCTTTTCCCACCAAATCCACCCTCACGAGCCATAACATTGGAGTTCCACTTGGATAGGTCTTGCCGACCGCAGCAAATAGCCAAATGACTCCCTCCACATCTTGAGCAAATTTGTGTAAATTTTCACCCCACCCATGAACAAGAACCACTATTAAAAGACCAACACACATCCGCTGCTTCTCCCCACTCAACCTTCTGTTAAAGCCACCATAACTATCCATCATTGTAGCTAACCATATATCTAGATGATGCACCTCCCAACATAGTGACTGGTCCACAGCCTTCTGTTTGCGGAAAAGCTGATCGTACCAAAGCCACGCATTACCCGGCCTTAACCATTGTGCCTCACAAATGGTAAGGAAATATCATCGAAAAGGCAAGGCCAATGACCCATCCTTCTCCAGCTGCACCGCCATAATGTAAATAAAGACAACCATTCAATTATCCCATGTCCTAGGGTGAAGCTTACCTACCCTCTTCCTTCCCAATGCCGCCAAAGCCACCAACAAGTCCTTGCTATTAGATGACTCCTACTCCACTAGCCGTTGGACCCCTTCCACATCGATCAGCTCAAACAAATCCACATACTCACCCTTCCAAATTTTTTCTTTGATGGACCCCGAAATGTGCGGAGTCAGGAAAACCACTCATGTCCCAAAGATTGGGTGGATAACCAGTCCCCTGGCCACATCCCAAAGTCAGATCCTACCTTCGAGTCCAAAACCAAACTGTCCCCAGAACCTACACCCACCCCAGTCGCATTTCCAGCAGGGTACCAGGCTCCCTATACTAGCTGTCTCTGAGCACCCTCTGTTGCTTGCAAACCTTCCCTAAGGTCCCCAACTAACAGGTCCTCTTCATCCCTACTCCCCCACAATCCTCAACCTCGAGTTCCCCAGACAATACCGCTGAAGTAAAACCATTACATGCACCTTCATCTTGAGATGTACTGGGAACTGGTGTATCCACTGCAACTGTCTGCTTCGCTGTCTGTTGTCTTTTCCCCTGAACTGGGGTTCTCACCATGATGCACCTCCTCTTCTGACCCAAAGCCTGTTCTGGTTCCATTACCACCTTGGACGTCGCCGCCTCCTGAAACAACTCTTCTGCCTGGGCCACAATAGCTTGCCATCGCTGACATAGTTCTGGTAAATTAGCCATCTATAAGAAAGAAACACATAATGTTAATGCTGTTCCAGAAACCAGACTGCCCTACTCCACCCCCCAAACCCTATTATGTTGCCTTACCCTATGCAACACCTCTCTCCACCAATTGTCCTACTTACTTGTTCCCTGCAGCTGAGAACAACCCCTTGAATAACTACCTGCAAAGCATACACTCTGACCACTAACAATTGCACTTATACATTCAGACCCATGGGTTAAAATATTCAGCTCCCTGAAACACACTTCACCCTTCAGCTACACACACTTTAGCCACACACATTCAGCCACACACTTCCCTTCAGCTACCAACCCCTTTCAGATACCAACTGGAAAAAAAAAAATAAATAAATAAATAAAAACCTTTGTACCTATATTCTACCCACCTCCATTCCAGCAGCACAGCTAAACCAGCACCATCCAATCATCGATGAGTCTAGAATTCCTTACCTTTCCACATTGGACAGCAAAGCCCTTCTCTGCACTAGAGGTAATGGCTGTTACCTCCACTGCGCATGTGCCAACTGGAGCCCGGACCAAATGGCCACAGAACATCAACAAAACCACAGAAACCCACCAGGGAGCAGCTAAGGGATCCTCAAACCACTAACACCAACAACATAAGTCAGTGGAGCCATTATCCCTTACCCTAATGGCCACCACCTTCAGCGCGCATATGTGAAAATCACCAGACCAACCCTGGGGACCAGAGAATGGCCACAGAATCTCACAAACTCACCAAGGAGCACTAGGGGATCCTACACCCACTACCCCCAATGCTACAGAGCCCAGAATTTCCATGAGGAACCCCCACAGCCTCCCACGACCACCATGATGTACATTTGTTTTAAACTACCAGGCCACTGAACTACATGGCTGCCACCCTACCATGCACCGAGACAGTGATGGTCCCAACAAACCCCCTGGAGACACCACCAGATGACAGCAAGCAACGTCAGCTAAACCGGATGAGAGCAAGCAACCTCGGCAACTGCATGGCCATAACAAGTATGGGGACAGCGACCAGCCTGACAAATAAACTGGAGACACCACCAGAACACCAGCAAGCACCTCAGCAACTGCAGCCAGCCCAGATAAACAACCAGAGACATCAACGGACACCAGGAAGCAACCTCAGCAGCCCCAGTACCCAGGTAAGCTGAGCACCACACTCATACAGACACTACCCACCAAACATTCACCCACACACACACTCCTCTTAGTAACCCTTTCAACAACTTCTATACTAGAAATTCCTGTCACCACCCTGGACTCCCCAACTCCATCCCCCACATCAGATTAACTAACACTAAAGAGAAACACAACAAAAGAGAGAGGAGGGGACTAACACAGTTAGCCTAACACCCCTCTCTCCCTACCATCCAAGGCCTTCCTTTATCCACAATACCTACAGGTCATCTGGATGTGAGCTAGCTGTTCCTTCACCACCAACTCATGGCAAAATGTACCTACGTCCCTTAATCCTTACCACTTAATCCTGTTAGAAGTCCCTCCTTTCCCTTTCTCTTTAACCCTTTCACCACTACAGTCCCACTATCCAACCTACCTGCAAAGACTCAAATTAATTCCTAACTTCTATACCCAAACCTCCACCCCTTTAGTCCTGCTCGTGGGACCAGGACAACTTAGTTTGTCCCAAACTACATTTATGGAAAATGTGCAGATTAACTTAGAAGAAAAAAGTCTATTTGATTAATTCAGTTATATTAGGAAAGATAGCACATTTATCGACTGTTGTTATGATTCCTATGGAATATGAAAAAAATTATTGGAAATATTTTTTTTCTTTATATTAGGATCAAGACTAAATCCTTTTAAGAGGGGTATGTTATTCATGAACAAGAAAGGAGGAGGATTCGGTATGATAAGTCCAATAGTTTATGCTACTTCATTAAATTTATATAAGGTATTGAAATGGTTAAATAAAGAAAATGATATATAAGTGACAAATGTATTGAAGTATAAGGAATTTTGGGAAAATGTAAGAAATAAAAGAATATTTAAATGAAGAAATAGAGAATTACCAACATATAAGAATGTGGAAAATAAATATTGATGAATTAGAAGAAGAAAGAAAAGTGTGGTATAATAATATTATGGAAATATATTATTGTATTAATCGATGGGAAAATGTCTCAGAGATAAAGACTAAAGGAAGTAAAGAAAGAAATAAGCAGTATGGATATAATGTTGAATGTCATTTTTTGTGCTGATTGGGAATAAACAAATTACCCGTTAAGTCAAATATGCCTTATAAAAAAAAGAAAGATGAAAGAACATGTTTAAACTGAGGAGAAGAAGAAACAACAGAATATTTTTAAAGTGTGATAGAGTTAAAACATTGTGGAATAAATTATGTATAGATAGTTTTTTGGACATATAAAAAAGTTATGAAGATATAAAAACGAACATGATTGGATATGGATACTATGAAAACATAAACAAGAATTTAAAGACAAATTTACATAAGAAAGTATTATATGTAATTTGGGTGATATGGAATGAAAGAATTAATGAAATTATGCTTAATGGACAATGGATATTGTCACTAATACTAAGGAAAATAAGATTATGGTTAAAGAAAAAGGAGTGGGGATCAAAATTACAACATAGAAAAGGCAAGCTTTGGTGTATAAAATTTGAAAATGAATTAAAAGGATTGTATAAAGATGTAAACACGTATATAAATAAAAGACCCCTACTCTTTTCAATAGATGCCATGGGATCTTTTACATTCACCTAAGCTACTACCAACTCGGGCAGATGGGGCCTCAGTTTAACATCTCATCCAAAGGATGGCACACTCAGGAGTGTAACCCCACCCCCCATGCTGCACTGCAATGCATAAGAATAGAACCCACCAAAGGTGAGTGTACTAAATGTTGCACCACTGATAATGAAATGGTGGGGCACACAACATGGCACAGGTAAGGCACCTACATATTTAAATGCAGAGACATACAACATGGTAGCTCATGCATTGCGAATGAGTAAGCTGGGTGCTGGAACATCTACACAGCATGGCTCCCAAAATGCTATAAACACACTAGGTACTATGACAACTGCATATTGAAATGTAGGGGATCACAGCATGTCAGCTTGTGCACCCTGAATATTGTAAATAATCTGGGTCCAGAGACAACAGCATATTATAAAATAAGGAGACTCATCATAGTAATATAAATCATATAAATGTAGTGGGAGCTATGGAACCCGCACATCTTAAATGAAAGTCACACAGCATGGCAGCTGAAGCTTTGGGAATGCTAGAAGTGAGTTGGGGCACTAACGTATTCTAAGGTAATGTAATCATAGTAGGTTATACGAGTATACAGCATGGCATATCACATGTGATAAGTGCAGTACATGTTGAAACATGCATATATAAATTAATGCTGCATAGCGTGGTCTTGGTACCTTATATGTTTTAAGTATACTGGACACTGGGACAATCACCTGTTGTAAAGGAGGGGCACTCATCATGTTACTCTGCATGCTGTAAGTGCATGTGTATCAGTAGCACCTGCACATTCTAAAATAAGACCACAGCATGGTGCCAAGAATGTTATAAGCATAGTGGATGCTGAGGTATGCACATATTCTAAGAGCAGGACCCTTAGCAAGTGCTTTCCATATCGCAAGTACACTGGGTACTATGCAGGCCTCATATTGTAAATTAAGGATACAGGATTTGTTAACTTACAAATTATATATGCTATGGCATCCACGTATTCTAAAGTCAGGCACACACTGCATGGCAACCTGTAGACATATGGACAATGAGAGGGTCATTTGGATCTAAAAAAAAAGACTTTCCTTGTGCCTGAAGGCTCACCACATCTGCACACACTAAAACACAGACACACACATGACACACATACTTACACACAGACACACACACACACACACACACACACACACACACACACACACACACACACACACACACACACACACACACATATGCAATGACACACACAATTACATAGACAGACACACACTAATGTATGTATGTATTTATTGACACATCCGTGAGTCTGTGCATGCACACACAGACACACAGAGATATATGTCTGTCTGTGTGTGCACACATGCATATGTATCAGTCTATGCTGCCCAGTACCATTAAATGGATCACACTGCACAGCAAGTTGTTAGGAATGTGGACTAAATGATATGCAGTCATGAGAAATTAGAAACTGAGCTCATACAAAGTGAACTTTTTGTGCTTCTTTACCCATACCTGCAGAGCAGTCCCTCCTGGAATTTTTCTGGTGCTTTGTACTCATTGCAGAGACTGACATCATATCCTGCTACACTGGTCTGTGAAGCAGCATTTAAAGCTCATGCCAATGGGATGTTTTAACTGTGAGTGCACTGGCAGTAATAACAGACAGGTATACAGGGGAAATGCACACAAATGCATGTTTCCATATGTAATATATATACACACACACACACATATATATATATATATATATATATATATATATATATATATATTTATACATACACACACACACACACACACACACACACACACACACACACACACACACACACACACACACAAACACACACACACATTTATATATATATATATATATATATATATATATATATATATATATAGTGTCTCTTCAAATAGTGAATGCTCAAGAAAGTGTTCAAAAAAAGATCGATCTAAAAAGATCAAACACCTATAACAATGAAAAAAAAAATTAAAAACACTATTATTCACAAGGGGACATGTTCCCCTTCTCCCCTTCCCACCATCTGATAAATATCTATATATTTATATATATATATATATATATATATATATATATATATATATATATATATATATATATATATATATACCAACACAGTGATCAGACAGGAACAGGGAAATGGCAAATTCCCAGAGTGTGCTATTCCACAATCTTGTATGCCAAGCAGCCAGTAGGCAGAAAAACAACAAAAAAGAGCTTATAGCTATTACATACTCATGTGCGCACACACACACACACACACACACACACACACACACACACACACACACACACACACACACACACAGACACACACATATAGATAGATTTACACACACACACACACACACACACACACACACACACACACACACACACACACACACACACACACATATATAGATAGATTTACACACACACACACACCACACACAAAAACACACACAAACGCACCCACAAACGCACACACACACACACACACACACACACACACACACACACACACACACACACACACACACACACACACACACACACACACACACACGTATAAATTGTGTAAATATATACTTTGTGTATGTATGTTTGTCTTAGTAAGTTACAAAGCCATAATACAGGCCCAAAGACACATAGAGTTATACAATGATACATAATGAATGGCTATGACATGAAAACAAAAATACAGCAATTATGCAATTATTAGAAAATACACATAAAGGTCTAGTCATTGTATCTATTGTTGGAACCTACCCTGATGGACATCCTGGATATCCACAAAACAAAGAATTACCCCTTCTAAAGATTTAAACCTTGCCTGTGATAAAAATAGGACCTGCTGGTCAGACAGGTATGTATCCCAGAGACAATCCCTTCTCTGGAACTAGCTCCCTATCCACATGAAGCAGAGTTCCTCCCTAAACCAATTCAAGTGTAACATGGCCAATTAGATGAGGAACAGGAAATTCATCCCTGGTTTGGCATCTATGTCTCTAGTGGACACAGGTAGTCTGTAAGTGTTTCTTCTCCCATGTCCCTTCTTGTAAATGTTTTATTTCACAAGTCCCTGCTTACACTTGTCGAGGGTACCAGAACTTGGCAGAGATTTCAGATGCTTCACTAGGCTTAAAAAGGCCTCAATGGTTGTTAGCCACATGGAATTGTTTTTCATAAATATAGAATGGAAAATGATCAATGAACTATGTACATTAGAAATATACATTGAAGTATTACAGGACGGTAGAGTACAGCCATTTACTAGCATTGTCAGTTGTAAATATTCAGTGTTTAAAGTGATTGATTCTTAAACATCCTAATTATTGCTCAAAAATGCAGCAGTAGTAGTACAATTAAAAAACATAAATAATAATTCACAGCAACAAATTATATACTTGCACCTGCATTGTCAGTCACCTTCAGTCACTGCGTTGTCGTGTCTAGGATGGTGCAGTATGTGTGTTTGAACTTTACTGGCAGTGTTATTCATGTTGGTTTACCCTTTTGCACATTTGACTCTCCATTACCAGACGTGGCACTCATTTATACGTCTCTCCCATAGACCAGCCACTTCATTGTCTGTGAATGTGTATGTGCTATTTTGTTTACTTTACCTGTGCACTAGCCCTGTGAAGTGTGTATCCCATCATTCCTAGCTATAGGAATTCCTGCATTGGGATAGGAAACTTGTACTCTAGTTCTATATCACTATATCTAGTCCTAATAGGACAACAGATTATTTACTGCTTGCATTTCCTAGATGGCCCAACAATGCTGTCTTAGTTGTACAAAATGGATTATCAAGATATCTGCAACTTAACATATTAAAAATGTCTCTCTTAAGAGGGAACATATCTTTCTCTGTCTAGAAAATTATGATGGCTCTTCTGATTTTTCAGATGGTTAATGTTTAGTATGTAGATAGGAATAGCCTTGCTGCCTGTTTAGAGCTGTACTTTGAACATTCTGTCAGTATTTATAATCCTCAGCATATCACATCTGCTGTTAAAAATTAACAATGTACAATTACCTCTTGATTACTTTGTTCGACTTTGCACTACATTCTTTATAATGTAACTTTATATCTCAGAGAAGTTCTGCCTCAGTTCATTTTGATTCTTTCTTTCATTTAATTTCAGTCCTATTTAGTTGTTACTGTTTTTTATTGTAAATCATTATTTTGTGGAGATGGAATCAAACCTCTCAAACAGCAGACACTGAAAACAGAAACAAAGGTTCTTAAAAAAGTAGGTAAATCCAGCCAAAAATCCCAGTATCTAATTAGCATAAAATTTGAATACCAACGACTCTTCTTGCCTCCAGCTGAAATATGGGACACTACTCAGAAACATGTGTTTGAAAGACAGTCTCGAAAATGGTAACATTTAAGCACATTATCCAAGAGACATCGTAAAATCTGCAGACTTTAATAAAATGGATATCAAAATTCTAGCACACAAGGGAGATGTAAGATATGCGTCCTCTTTATTTAAACTTTTGCTGCCATTAGCATGTTGGTTATGGAGTGTGGTTTTCTGTGTTCTAGATAGCTATAAATGTTATGTATGACCGGGAGAATCCGAAAGTTGTCCAAAGGGGTAAATCAAACATGAAAATAGGGACATACCTCCAAAAATAGGAACATTGTGTGCAGGGATAAATCAGAATTGAAAGTAGGAATGTTCTTCCAAAATAGGGACAGTTGATAGGCCTGGATATAATCTTTATGAATCTGTCCAGATAAAAAAAGGAAACTAGTATCCAGTAGGACAAATCCATTGTCAAAATATGAAATATATAAACATAATAAAAGTCAGAACAGTACGAAGTTTGTTAATAGCATGGTTGACACCCTATTTATTCTTCATATGTCATACAGACTTTCCACAAAACAAATGTGATAATTAAAATGAGGTTCAGTGTTTCAGGTGATTACTTTCTCCAAAGACAGGAATGTCTTTAGGTACGTGTGTCTCTGTGGTGGCTTAGATTACAGCAACCAACTTCTGTTTTTCTTTTCTCTTACTAGTTTTTCATACATAGTACAAAATGCAGCAGTCTCACAGAATACATTACCATAAAGTGGTGTAGAGGGTGTCCATGGAGATATTCAAGAGGGCATGAAGAGTTGTAAAAGGAGTGATAGGGAAGGCATGGATAGAGGAGAGGTAGAATGCTAAATGCATTTGAAGGACAGACTACACAGGCTAGTTGCCTCCTTCTACTTTTAAGCATATATTACTCCTTTATTCTTTCATCAAACATCACTGCTGCATTATGTGACTGCTAAAATGGTTGCCAGTCAGGCTTAGCGTGAAAACTGTTTCTATACATGTTCAGTTTTAAACTTCACACTGCAAATATCTATCTGGCTAATCAACCACCTCTTTCATTAGCTGTCAAGATCAATCACTAAAAATGTTCTGTCTCAAAAGCTTTCAGTGAATCTCTGTCCTTAAACTGCACACTGCTTTCAAAACTATGTCTGCTATTGCCCCTTCTGAGTGAAACATCTTGTCACATTCATGCAATACACAAGGTGACATAACCTCCTTTTACTTTGTGACAACAGTCATAGCCATGTGCCAAAAACACTAATGGTAGTAAGAAAAAGCAGTGCTTCAAAGCCAACAGTAATTATTGTGCATCGGCATTTCTCTGTGCTATTTGCCCAAGGGAAAACGTACACATTTTGATTTTTCAGTATAGCTAATCTCAAAACTATCGCAAATGTCTCAGTATATCGTTAACTGGTCATCATCATTACTGTCATCCTGCATTTCCCCATTTTAATTGGGGTTTGGATATTGTGTCAGCTGTCTCCACTTCTCTCAATTCAGTGTTATAATTGTACCATCTTTGACAGTTATGGCCACATGTCACATGTTCCTGTGGAGCTCACATCAATAACTATCTCTGTTTCTGAACAAAAATGCTCATAAATGGAAAAAAAACAAACCTTATATCAATCTCTTAGTAGGGGCTCCTCCTATCCTCTTGCCTGCTTCCTGTCTCTTCCAAATCTGCTTTTCCAAATCATTTTCTGCTTTCCTATAAATGTGAGGTATTGCCAGTTATGCCAAGAGAAGTAGAGCAGTGGATGTATAATATATGCCAGCACAGCTAGATGAAAATTAGTAACAGATTATATGTTATTTGAATATCAAACTGATCTGTACAGATGCCTGTATTGAAAACAGTTTTGTAAAGTTACTTGTTTTAAAAATGTACAAACAGTGGTTTCTGAATGTAGTGTAACTGAATTAAACATATATGTGTTAGAGGATACTGGAAGAGAAGAGGTTATGCTTAGCTTCAGCTACTTTGGAAAATATTAAGAAATTAAATTACTGAGGTAGGCCATAAAGATGTTATCTCACAGTTTTGAATGAAGATAGAGGCAGTGTCTGTAAGAAGCATGGTTTGTTAGCCTCTGTAGGAGGAGTAGAAGTTGGTAATTGTTTTGTGACTTCCAGAAGCTGCATCAGATCTGAGCAATGCTCTTGTGGTATATTATTGACATGTAAGTGCTAAATCCTGGCAGTTTCTATCAATGGGAGGTTGCATGGGAAAATAATTAAAATGACTAATTGTATGTAATATAATTCTGTACAGAAATAATGTTTTAATTTTAGGTAAGACAGAAGTCTCAGGACAGTATGTTTTTTGGAACATGACATAGAAGGATCCCTCACCTACTTCATCTTGGCTTGCTGTATTAAGTTAGTAGGAACAGTAATTCTCTAGATTAATGTCCCAAAGCAAACACTGTCAGCAGTAGTAATCACTAATAGTCAGCCAACTCTTCAGTACGAGCTGTCTTTTTTCTTTGACATAAAAAAATCCAGATTGAGCACTTTCATTCCCTAAACTGGGGACTTCATCAGAATCTAATTACTCCATAATGAATCCATTTAAATACTGTTTAAAATGTATGATGTCACCACCATGCTCACTTATTTAAAGGTACCACAACTTTTAATCTCCCAAATGATATATACCAACTGTAAAAAATGTACAACACTTGGTTAAAAACAACTTTGAATAAAAAACATTTTATATTGCATACGCAAAATCAAACACAAGCGCTTTCGTCCTGCCAAATGCAGGACTTTTTAGTCCTGCTTTTGAAAGGATGAAAGCACTTGTGTTTGATTTTGTTCACCTGAATAAATTATTTTGTGCAGCCCGAACTTGTGTGCCCCAACCGCTTCTTTCATTAAAAGTTTATATTTATGTGTATGCAATATAAAATGTTTTTTATTCAGAGTTGTTTTTAACCAAGTGTTCTACAGTTTTCACAGCTGGTATATATCATTTAGGAGATTAAATGTTGTGGTACCTTTAAATGAGTGAGCATGGTGGTGACATCATGCATTTTAAACAGTATTTAAATGGATTCATTATGGAGTGTAATTAGATTCTGATGAAGTTCCTTTAGGGGGATGAAAGCTTTCAATATGGATGTTATTTTATGTAAAATAATAAAGACAGCTTGTCCTGAAGAGCTGGCTGACTATTAGTGATTCCTACGGCAGACAGTGTTTCCTTTGGGACATTTTTCTTTGGTGTATTACATACACTGTGGTTACTTTTGATCATTTTTAATTGTCTAGATTAGTCAGGAAAATATAGTGAGAATAGTTAAGTATTGCTTTTCTGTAACTGTGTAGATCTTTCCAGCTGGGTTATTTTTAATATTTCCTGTTACTGAAACTCTGATGTTTACTGTAAATAGTTCATACGTTCATGTACTTTTATTATTTGTTATTAAATATATTTAAACTTTTCATTGTGACTGGTCCTTTAGAGAATATTTTAACTTTGAGAATACTTATATCTATTGGCAACACTGTGACCACTCCTGAAGCCTGGCTGTTTGGTCAACATTACCATTTCTATTAATACTAATTTCACTTAGTATAACTGGGTACCTTTGCAAGAGCCTCAGATAGCTGGCTTTGTAATGTCTGGTGGCAGTGATAACTACCTTATAGTCTTGGCAGAATGAGGCACAGCGGGTAAATGTGTTCCAGCCTTTCCCAGGTGTGTGTGTGTGTGTGTGTGTGTGTGTGTGTGTGTGTGTGTGTGAATTAAATCTCACACCATCTGTGTGTGTGTGTGTGTGTGTGTGTGTGTGTGTGTGTGTGTGTGTGTGTGTGTGTGTCAGCTACTTGGAGCAGGGACACGAAGCACTGGTTTCACAGAGAGGGTGCTAGAGGACTTAGCTTTGACACTCAGCTGAGGACTTAACCCTATAGTTGTGATAGTGGGGGAGCCTTATTGGGGTCTTGGTGCCTTATTGAAGCACTGGAGGGAGACAGATGTAAAGAAGTTCAGACCTCAGGCTGACTGTGTTCGTTGTGTGCTCTTAAGGGAAATTGTGCTTGATGCAGAGAGGTCTGTACCTGCAAATACTGAGTGTATCCATTAATATTCCAAGTGAACATCCCTCCCCAGTGGTGAGGACTCAGGCTTCTCGATTACTGGCCAATTGTGGGGATGTCACAGTCACCAAACCATATCATTCACTCGTCATGTGGAGAAAATCAGTCACTGTGTTATTTCTGTCTTATTTTAAAAAAGTGAGGTATTTTTTGATAAACAAAAAAAATCCTCTGTTAAGTTCAACACCATCACCTTAAGGGGTTGCTTCACTTTGGTCAGCTTGGTTTCTTGTTATAGTCACATTTATCCTTTAGCATACATGTAGATAAAACATCTGAAAAGATAAAAGATTTTTAGGAATCATGTTTCTTATTTTCTAACAATAGAAGCCTATAGGAGTGAGTATGGCTCACTGTTACCTCAGCTGGATTTTCTAAAGTAATTACCAAAAAAACAGCACTAAACAAGATCATATTTTGTCATTTTACTACACACTGTACAAAAATGGAATTATTGCTGGTCCTGCAGCAGCAAAGTTACGCATTCAAATTATATATATATATATATATATATATATATATATATATATATATATATATATATATATATATATTATCTATGTAACCACTGCTAATTGTGCATAACAACAGTTTTATAATATATTAAGAAAAGCTTTTTATTGTACACTTACTGCAATTCATTTTCCTATTTTTATTATATTGTACTGTTAATAATGGAGCTTTTCTCACCGGGCCTCTACTGAAAATGGGCAGCCTACCCAGTCTGACTTTCCCGGTAAACAAATGTAAAGTAAATAAAAAAAAAATATATATATATATATATATATATATATATATATATATATATTTATATATATATATATATATATCTAAATTATAACACACACCAACAACACACAACAACACACAACACATCACACCATCATCACACACAAACAACAAACACACAACCCACCACCACACAACACATTCACAAATATATATATATATATATATATATATATATATATAGATATATATATTATCCTTTGCTGAGCAGGTCAGTCCCACTTGGCTAGTGGCCTCCTTCCAGGGGATACCCAAGGTGGTGTTTATAGTATTAGGGAAATTTGGCCAGGGAACGTCCCCTATTCTTTTCACTTGGTGCTGTTGGATCCTTTTCATCCAGGTAAGCTACCACCAAATCAAGCAGATGGGACCTCAGTTTAGCATTTCATCTGAAGGACAATACACTCAGGAATGCAAAATTTGCTAATGCTACACTGCAGTGTTAGGAACCCAATAACCAGGAATGGGAATAGAGCCCACAGCCTTCTGGTCTTCCAACATCAAAGGAAAGTAAGCTACTTGTTGTGTTACTGATGCTAACAATTAATATATCTTGCATTTGTTAAATATATAGTGTTGAAAAACACTGTTCTGTTTTATTATATCACAACTGACAAATGGCCTTTAGCACAACCTCCTTACCCAAAACAAATAGAAAGAAATTAATTACTCAAATTTACTACAAAATAGTCACATATAAGCCATTGTAAACAAAATTGTTGAAGAAAACACCTGCCAAAACCAGAGACATTTACTAAAAGCATATATATATATATATATATATATATATATATACACATATATATATATATATATATATATATATATATATATATATATATATATATATATACATATATATATATATATATATATATATATATATATATATATATATATATATATATATATATATATATATATATATATATATATATTTTTTTTTTTTTTTTTTTGTGCAGGAAAGGCACGCTCCCATGCACCATTGCATATAGGATTTCACTTATACACCCCACTTACCTACATATACTTATTCTGTGGCTCCACTTCTAGGAAAAGAGAAAAGCCTCTAAAGGGTAAAAAATTATTTATGCTGCTACAACAGTAGCTTAGTGGAGCTGAGTAATGAAAAAAGTAATTACAGGGCTAGCAAATTTGGATAGCTAGGCTAAAGGAGAGCAACTTTTAAAAGTTACAATTTGTGAAAAGGTAGAACTTGCAAATTATTTATGTGAGCTCCACAAGAAGCCCTCTTTCAGGATCACATGTTCAGATTAACTGGAGATTAAACATTGCTGTGAATAGTAACTGAACTGCTTAGCAGGATTTGTGAATTTGGTCCCAAATCATACTTATCAACCTTTTAGCCAAAGAAATGTTTACAAAGCCAAAAGTAATGGAAGGTCAAAGGGACAAAACTAGGGAGAGATTTTAAATATTGCTCTTATAAACTCATGAGCAGACCAAAATATGAGGCAAGGATTTGGACATTCTTCTAAAATCTATACAGTTGAGAGGTTTGACTTCCAAACCTTTGACAAACATACACATCTTGTACATGAATATGCACAGTTTTTGCACTGAATACATGTACTATATCAAAAGATGGTAATAAATGTCAGCCAATCTACGCACTGCATGTTTCATATGAAGTCACTGTTGTTGTGGCTGAAATCTTAGAGGTTTACTAAGTACTGTATGGATGTGAGGGGCACAGATTTCAGATGGGGACAAACCACCTTGCAAAATACTTATAACAGTCTTCTTCTTTCAGCTTTTCCCAGTTAGGGCTCACCACAGCAGATCACCTGTCCGCTCATGACTGGCAGTAGAGTTTTACAGTGTTGAGTTGCCAGCCCAGCACCCAACCTTCCACAGAAAGCACACACATGCATGCACTCACGCCTAGGGCCAATTTAGAGCTTCCAATCCACCTACAACATGTCTTTGGAATGTGGGAGGAAACTGGAGCACCTGGAGGAAACCCACACAACCACAGGGAGGACATGCAGACTCCGCACAGAAGGCACCCCAGCCGAGGATCAAACCAGAGAACTTCTTGCTGTTTAGTCATACAGCCAATCTCTCTCAGAATTTCCATACACACAAGGCCAATCTCTCTCAGAATTTCCATACATACAAGACTGTGGCTTTTAACAAATAAGCATAGAAAAACTCTGAAGGAAGCCCATATGTAGTTTACTGAATGTGTCCAAGTGCTGGCTGATAACCCACATCCAGCCAACCCTCTTGTACCATCCTGCCATCTTAAGAAATATAAGGCATCCTGATCATATCCTACTGTAATCTTTTGTCTACTTTTGTTTATTTTTTAAGCCGGTCCTTCTATTCTAACCCTAGTCCCACCTTTATTTTAGTAATTCTATCACGTCTTTAAATTGCCCACTTTACAATGCTTCTAAAAAAACAGCCCTCACCGAGCTTACTTAATTGTCTGAGCAGTGACTTTTTATGGTGTTAAACTACAATTACTACTGCAAAAAGATCTATTCAACATATAGATAACTTCATTCAAGCATGACTCAATGAAGATACTGGTGATAATTTTTTTAAATATTTCTACATAGGTATACTACTATATTTCTGAACAAATATGGTCATAAATGGAAAATAACAAGGATTTTGGCAGTCCACTTCTTTTTTTAACTTAAAAAACAATGTATAACAAAAGTTGCTACGAATAAGCACTTTGGTATCGCTGGTAAAATCTACAAACCATCAAGTGTAGTATGAGTAAATGGCATCTCCACTGCCCAAGGTATGTGGACACCTTCCTAGCCTAAATAAAGTTTTTATACAGCAGAGCTATTTAAAATAGATGTATTGCCTAATAAAAATAATCACTGCCTACCAAGTATCGGCCACAGTGGTGCAGCGGTTAGCATTATCGCCTCACAGCAAATGATTCTCCTGTTTGATTCTCAGCTAGAACACCTTCTGTGTGGAGTCTGCATGTCCTCCCCATGGTTGAGTGATGCTTAAAGACATGCATGTAGGTGTGTGCATGAATGGGTATGCCTTCTTTGAAGGTTGGGCATTGGGCTGGCAACCTGGCACCATAAAAATCCACTGCCAATCATTAGCTGACCAGAGTTCTGCTGTGGTGACCCCTTACTGAGAAAAGCTGAAAGTCTTTTCACTGCCTACCAAACATTTATTATGTTTTACCCACTCTGGCACTCTCATGCATAAAGGGCTTCAGTCGCAGGCAAAAAGGAATGACAGACAGGCTCCATCATGTGTATTTTTATAATATAACTTTACCTGTTTGGTTAGTAAAAATGTATAGTGCATTCCAGATGTAGCATTACCAGTGCCCTCTGTATCCCAGAAAAGTATTCCTCTTGCTTTGCATTCCAACATCATATTCTTTATTTGCCATTGTTCCTTTCTTTATTTCTATTATTTTTTGGCACCAATGCTCCTCTAACAATCAAGCCATCACACACAGCTGTTCCGTTGAAGAATTTGTTTTCCCTGGATTTCAGCCCATAAGGTCCATTCATTTCTTGGGTGTTATGGGGTGACTGTACCAGGAGCAGTGCTATTATCTGTGAGGAGAAGTATGTTTTTTTTCCCTTAAGCCCTTACTTTTCCCCTGCACATGCTGAACTGGTGTGCAAGAGTCTATTGGACATTTGTCATGCATAGCCACATCTCCATGTGAGCCATGATAAAGTATTCATGCCTGCTTAAAACTAAGCACTTCTTCATGATCTTCAGTCTACACCATGGATCCTACCACAGAAAGTGAACCTCAAGGTCATCCCAAGCTCCCCCCACCCCACCCCAACCCCCAGAAAAGAGGCAAGCAGCTTAAACGTCATTGTTCCTTTGCTCCCTTATACCAGCTTCAGCACATGCTTGAGTGGATTTTTAACTTAGGTCAGCACAATCACTGTCATACCTCTCAAGTGAACCTCATTACGAGGAACGTACCTCATTTGGGGTCTTAAAAGTTAATAAAGTTCTCATTCCTTCCGGTTCCAAGTTCTGAAATTCACTGTCACACTCACAATTTTAAATTTTAAGATTTTTAAGTGAAATCCATGGCAATTAATCATTAATCATCATTATCTTTAGGATCTTCTTTATAAACCAGCATATTTTAACCATCCCATGGCCTTCCTAGTTGAAGTTGTTAGTAGTATGTTAGTAACATTTCCACATTTTGTCCATTTGTTCCGTTCATTATTTCCGAGTTGAGTATTTTCATTTTGGAGAGAGAGATCACTGTTAGACTGAACCCCTCTAGCACTTTACCTTGTTGACTGTGTTAGCCCTACTAGGCAGAGCACATTTTCAAAGACAATGTGAAAACACAAGCTCCAAACACAATGTAAAATAGTGACATTGTACATGGGCATCAGAAGAGAAGTTCAAGTTCACTTTATTCAAGTGATTACAACTATGTAGTGGGAAAACCAATAAATCAGCAAAAATGAGACAATAAAGAAAACCAGTCAAAAGTGATTTGAGAGAGAGAGAGAGAGAGAATTATGAATTAAATGTCAGGTTGGAAAGCCATAATTTTGGGGACTCTCTCTAAGTCACCAGATCAGTAAATTGCAAAAGCAGAAAACCTGGTAGGGAAAGGAGTAAGCACCAAAATCCTATAGCAGCACATTCAGCGCTACCAGGAGCCAAAGAGTTGCAGAGAGGGAGGCTTATTGACAGAAATGCAACACGACTATGATTCACATTTAGTAGTACAATCCAAAACTCATAGTCGGTCAACTGTTAAAAACTGAATCTTGCTTCAATAGTAAAAACAATGTTTATTTTGTGTGGGAGGGATTACACCTCTAGACCCCCTGACATGGGAAGCTGTACTGCTCACGTCCCTCCTATTTACATACACTAACTTCAAGACTGCTGTACATCATCCAAAGAGCTGCAGTCATGATGTTAGTAAGCAAAAGCACTGGTTACAGCTCTGTGATTGCATTTATGAGTCTTAGTCTCAAGTGCATCAACCATCTACATGACACACAAAATGGAGGGCAACAGGAATACAGTGCTAAGTTCCCACGTCTGCTTATAGGGAAGGACCCATGTCAGATAGGACTAAGCAAGTCAGTACCTGATACTTACAGATAGCAGAGAAGGCTTCAAACAACTGACATGATAAGCTGATTATAAAGATCACGTGTCAGTAGCCGAACTGTACAAATTCTTTACCAATTTCTATCACACGAGATCTGTGTCTGGAAGATCCAAGAACAAGGTTTTGCAAAATTCAAATGGAAAAATATAAAGGCATGTACAAGTGTAGGGAGATCCTTGAATGAAATAAGGTGTTTTATTTAGGAAATATTCTTTATGATGAGGGGATGCGAACTTAAGAAGAACAAACACCAGCACTTTGTTTTACTTTATTAGACTGACTGGTTTAGTCCTACTGGGTAGAATTTTTAATAGAGAATAACCTGTAAATAACAGACCTTCAAAATGAATTCTAGTTTGTCAACCCACAGACAATGTTGGGGCATAGGACTGCAACAAATTAGTCTAAGGGCCAGATTCATGAATGCCTGCACCAGGTGAACACTGTTTTGAGTGAATAGACAGCACAAGCATAATTCCCACCTTCTTCCTCCTCCCAATTTTGGTTTTCCTACCAATTTTCTTGCAGCCTTAAATACTGATAGGGATTCCTAAAGGTTATCAAAACGTGTAGACTACATCTGCACATAATGTAATGTGACTAGAAACCACAAAAAGTGTGATTGGGATGTTCTTGTATACAGACCATCTATACTTAGTGTGTACTTAGTGTAGGCGTTCATGAATCACAAAAGTGACATGTATTTACAATGGCAAATGCCTTGGAAGTAATGAGGATTAAAAAAGGTGTATATCATCCAGTGGTGAATGCAGTATAGATCAGCCACAAGGAAATTGATAGCTAACATAAGATTCCTAGGAATGGAAAGTTACAGCTGCATGCTGTTAGCATAACACTGATAGCACAGGGCTGGCTTTCAAACCACATTTCCCAAAAGCAACACAGCTCACTAAGACTATACCATAGATTGCTGTGAGGGAAAGCTCAGTCTGTTTTTGCTTTCTTGTAATTTGTATTGCTTCATTGCCTTTCTTGTAATTTGTATTTATTCAGTGCCTTATTTTTGTATACGTCAGTGTATTTTCTTTACACTATGTTTTAATTGTATTCTGCTTTTAATTACATATTAAACTAGGGAAGAGACTAGAGCTGTGTCTCTTATGAGTCACAAAGAAATTAAAACTTTCCCTGCCGTGGTGTAACTTTGACAACAGGATAGGGAACAGGAATTGTAACCCTGGTTTGGCACCTTCATCTCTAATGGTTCATCTCCCATACCCCTGCTTGCAAATGTTTTATCTCCTAAGCCATTTTTTACACTTATTAAGGGTACCAGAACTTGTTAGAGATTTGGGATGGTTTAAAAAGGACCTAGTGGTAATTAGTCTAGTACAGATCAGTGAACCTATATAAAAACAACAATATTGGTCCCAAAATGAAACCATGTAGAACATCATTAATGAAGAGACACAAAGTAAAAGAATCTTCTTCTGGCTTTTTCCCAGTTAGGGGTCACCACAGTGGATCACTTGTCCACTCATGATTGGCAGTGGAGTTTTACAGTGTTGAGTTGCCAGCCCAGCACCCAACCTTCCACAGAAGGCACACACTCACACCTAGGGCCAATTTAGAGTGTCCAATCCACCTACAGCATGTCTTTGGGATGAAACTGGAGCACCCAGAGGAAACCAACGTAACCACAGGGAGGCCATACAGACTCTGCACAGATGGCACCCCAGCCGAGGATCAAACTGGAGAACCTCTTGCTGTGAGGCGGCAACACTAACCGCTGCACCACCACAGCCACCCAGATGCAAAGAAAAAGAATAAATATCAGAAAACACCCTTCTGACTGGCCACGGTGAGAAAAAACAGTTTAAAAAGTCACTTGTGATACTGCGGTGCTGTAAAAGGTGTTCCAGAAACTCATGAACTGCTGGGCCAAACGTTAATGAGAGACCAAGAAGGACAAACGTAAGTAGGTGTTATGATCTTGCACCATTAGGGATGGTTAAAAAACATAATGAGGACTGTCTCAGTACTATACATAATCTGAAATCCAAACTGCAATGGATGTTATGATTCTTAAGAGAGAGATATATCTGTAACCACTTTATCAGTAATGTTACAAATGTTTAGATTGTGGACCTAAATTAATTTTTGAGACTTGGAAAAACCAAAGTTTCTTTTAGTACCATTGGAAAAATTCACAAATCAAGAAAATATGTGACAGTCTGGTACTGCATCAGGCCCACCACCTTTTGGTAACAAATCAACAATGTAGTCAGGCAGTACATGTAATCAGGAACATGTCAGAAACTAAACAAAGTTAGATTAATTAAGGAGAAATAATTATCTCTAAGTTCAAGAGACAAACACTATCCCCAGGATTACTGTTTTAGTCTAAAGAGTTTAATCTGGGCAATACCTGACCTGTTCAGGGCAATCTTTGCAAAAACTAAAAAAAAAAATCAAATATGAGCAGTCAGTCTGACTTTATCTATGGAGAGTGTCTTCTTAGTGGTCTTGAAGTTAGGACTGTACATTGTCCTCACTGCCACAAAGAAATCAGCCGATCAGTTTGCCATTGAAGATATTTCTCATGGCAAAACATGTATTTATTTATTTTTATAACAGATGCCAGACTGGTGAAAAGCATAATGACCCATCCAGCCATACTTCCTTTTCCCATTTTTGCACTTGGGGTCGGGGTGTCTTTTCAACAGTGGCAGTCATCTAGAGCTAAGGTCCACACTGCCACACAGAGAGACTTGATGCAGCTGTTATTCCATACCAGACACTTGCATGTACACTCACACCTATGACCAATTTAGAGGGTCCAATCAACTTGCTACATTTCTTTGGAATGGGGGGATCCCCACACAAACACAGTGAAGACATGCCTACTCCACACAGATGGCTCCCCTGCCAAAAATCGAACTGTAGAACCTCTTGCTGTGAGGTGACAATGCCATTGGTTGTGCCACTGTGCCACCCTAATTCAAGCAAAAATATAAATATACATTTGTAACAACTATTAAGAAAAGATGTTAAATTTAAGTGAATATATAAGCAGACATTTACATACATTTAAAACAACACAGGGTTACAATATTAGAAAAACAAGGTGAGATAACTTTTAGATACAATATATACATTTGGGCAGCACAGTGATGCAGCAGATAGTGTTGTTGCCTGATAGCAAGAGGTTCCTCTGTCGATTCTTGGCTGGGGTGCCATCTGTGCAGATTCTGCATGTCCTTCCTGTGTTTGTGTGGGTTTCCTCTAGGTGTTCTACATGCAGTAGGTGAACTGGATACTGTAAATTGGCCATAGTTATAAGCATATGAGCGATGGTGTGGATGAACTATTGTGGCAGGGCTAACCACCTGGTGGTGTAAACCTTGGCTGTAGATGATTGTCACTATTGAAGTGACACCCCAACACCATGTGTGCAAAAATGGGAAATGGGTTGTGGATGGATATACTTTGGCAATCATTCTCATTCATAAGCAGCATTAAATATATAAGCATATAAATACCTAAATATTCTATTTTTTTATCACCAAAAAAGACACATACTAGATTATATAATATGTAGGATAATGACACTACTTATCTTGCTAGCACTGTTTTTGTTAGCTCACTGATAAGTGCATAAGAAATAAAACAATAATGCAGAACTAGTATTTCAGAATACAAAAGTCTAATCCAAGAATAGCTATAACAAGAAAGTGTAATGAAATATGACAACCTGCAAGAACATGGAATAGACTTTTAGGTAAGTTCATAACTTGGACAAGATGTTGAATTCATGTAAAATTCTTAGTTTTTGTACTTTTCTAATTTGATATGTTAGACTGTTTCGTTGAGAAAGAAGTACATGAACTGGTGAGATTCCACTGGTTTTAGTTACGTCTGGGTATTGTTAGTATATAATGCAAGGCAGACAGGTAGAGTGAACATTTATTCCCAGTATATACCATTGCAGAAAGTGAGCAAGTTCTCTACAGAATTTCTTATACAAGAGGCCATGACTAGAGAATCTAACAGTATGTAAGTGTACTACCAAAGTTTGACCTAGCTAATATTTTAAAGCAGGTAAGTAACTGGAGAAAGACAGTAGATAGCAGCAAATTAAAATATTATGTTTTAGGCTATCTCCAAGTGATGGCTGACATGCTTTTAATGTTGCAAAGATCCATAGAAGTACACTGTACTTTAGGCAATAAGACCGCCTTACTCAGGATGTAGCATGTTTCTGTAGTTAATTTATTCTGTATAAAGCTCCAAGCTTTTGATGAATAGGTTAAACTGTATTTTTTATATAACATGATTCAGCTTATGTTAGGGTCTATACTAATTTTCAGTGTTACTGTACTTCAAGGATGAATACAGTGAAATACAAACCATTGAAACTAAGGGGCTACATCAAACCAGTGAAAACCCCATCAAAGTAAGAAAAACAGTAAAATGAAAGTTATGCACTTGCCATAATGATAGAGTTGTGTTGTTTAATTTTCATCTGATTCAACATGTGGGTTGTCAGATCCAGTCAGATCCAACCTTGGCGCCTTATACCAAAGTACTGCATCCAAGAGCTCTGACTACTCGTCTAGACATAATTACCCTCTTCTGCCTGAATTACTTCTGAGCGAGTTTGCTGGATGACCTCAATTGGTGAGAAATTACGTAGGAAAGAATAAAAAAGGGAGAAAATAGAAAACACCATATAAGCCAAAAAATACAAAGGGATGGACAGTGTCCATAGAAGGTCTGGCCAATCCCTAGAAAGAGTAAGTGATAATTTGGCAAGGAAAAGGAGGGAGGGGAGTTGAACCGGATGAAATTGACATAACATGGATCTCTCGTTATGGTAAGTACATAACTTTCAAATCCGATATTGTCTATTTTTGTCTGGTTCAGCATGTGGAAGAGATTCCAAAGCTACCCGACAGGGACCTGGGTGGACTCAAGTAAGGACATTCCTGAGTATGGCAGAGGCAAAAGATGTGAGAATCCTGGACTTCACATCTAACTTATAATGAAATACAAAGGTATGAGTTGAAGATCAAGTTGCTGCAGCACATATATCACTGATACACACTCATTTTGCAAATGCTGTTGAAGGTACCATTGCCCTGGTTGAATGAGCCTTAGACTTTGGCAGTAATGCACACCTCTTAACTTATAAACAAATGAAATGCAGTCTACTAACCATTTTCATAGGTTACTTTAGACACATATTGACCAAGCTTTGTCTTGGAGAAGGATATGAACAGCTGATCAGATTTTCTGAATCTCTCAGTACAATGGAGGTAGAACCTGAGCTAAGGTATGTAGAGTACCGTCTCCTTTGTTAGTGAAATTCAGAAAGTAGACTGGCAAATCACTCTGGTGGTTTGTGTTAGATTCCAAAGTTACTTTGGGAAGAAATGGAAGGTTTGTCCCCAGTGATACTCTGTTCTTGTGAAAAATAAGGACTGGAGGTTTGCAAGAGAGTGCTTGTAATTCTGACACATGGTTTGCAAAAATAAGTGGAAGCATTTGCAATGGCAACCAGAAAAAAAAAGTTTTCCATGATATAATCTTTAGATCTATAGATGCTGCTGGCTTAAAGAATTTTTGATTTAATGATTTTAGCAAAACAGTAATATCCCAGGGAGGGATCGGATCATGAATGGGGGTCTCAATAAAAGTTCCTCTAAGGAAGGCTTTGGTCACTTTGAGGGAAGCAATAGATTTATTGCTGTGCACTATGTGAAAATCTGAAATGGCAGCTATCTGGACATTAATTGTAGAGTAACTTGAGCCAGCCTTAATTAGTTCCAAAAGAAACTCCAAAATTTCAGCTAAGGATGCTGAAAAGGGGTAGTCTCATTGAAGAGGTCCATAGAGAAAAATGCTTCCACTTATTTTTTTTAATCTTCTTGGCTGTGTCCCTTTGAGAATAAGAGATTGTATTGATTACTGGGGAAGAAAGCCACCTGACATCTCTGGCAGTTGTTAAAATTGGAGAAACCATGTGGTCAGTTTTAGGACCTTGAGATTCAGAAGAGGTAACTCAGACACATGACTGAGGAGACCTGGAAAGGGATCCAGAAGACATGGTGGGTGCACCAGATAAAACCAAAGAAAGGGTAACCATAGCTACCAAGTCCAGAAGGGGGCAATGAGGATTACTCTGGTCTTGAGTTCCATAGCTTTCTAAATTAACTTGGTGAGAAGAGGAATTGGCAGAAAGGCATAAATGAGACCCGGTGGTCAAAAGTAGACTAGAGAATCTCTCAGTGACTGTCACTGTGGACTAATGAGAGGGAAGTAACTTTTGTATTTGTTGCTGAGGTACAAAGCAAAGAGGCTGCATCAAGGTTGGCCCCGTTGGCTGAAAATCTCTGTTGCCACTGTACTGTTGAGAGACTATTGTTGAGGCAATAATGTAGTTTTGCTTAATTTGTCTGCCAGAATAGCAGACATCCCAGGTATGCAGGTTGCTGCTAGAAAGCAGTTTGAAGACATTGTCCACTGGTAATGATCCTCAGCACGCATGAATCAGAAGTTATATTTTGCCAGGCTATAGGGTGTAAGAAGAAGCATCCTCCAACTGCCTCCAGAGAGCAGCATTTGGGAAAATGAACAGGGATGCTGATAAGGTTTCTCTGTGAAAGATCCACAGAAACCTTGCTTCTACAGACCACCTGTGCCCCATGGGTGACATCATGTGGAACTGCCTCTGTCTCTGTCTCTGGGAGGAGTGTCTCCAGGAATGTCTTTGTAAAAACCTTGTGATTTCTTGAAACACATCCGCCTCCCCCCCTTTAATTCCTGGAAAAGGATCTCTGAGGAGTTGAAAAATGGATTCCTATAGCAGACAAGGTTTAAATGGCTTGCTGTCTCTCCTGGTAAGCTTTTCCTATACTTTTGATCCAAATAAAGTGGAATTGTCATGGGGTCATTTATGAAGGATATCTTAAAGCTTTCTGCAAAATCGCACAGCCACACCCAGGCATGATGTTGCAATGTAATACCTGTGCAGGCTACGCGTGCTGTGCCATCTGATGCATTAGATAGCAGTCTCATGGCCACATTCTAGGATGATTGTAAGGTTAACAACTGGGTAGTCACAGTTTTCTGGATATCTGAAGTTAAGATACTTGCCAGAGAATTTGAAAACTCAGTGCTCGGAGTGCAAATGTCACAAAGTGTACCTCCATTCCCTAGTCTTTCCAATGTCCTGGACTCCCAGTTAGGAGAATAAATAGAGGGACTTTCTTCAGACAGTTCCTTTTTTGAGGTTGTTGCTACCAACATGGCATTTACAGGGGAACCCTTAGCCCAATGTTTTCTGTCTTTGGGGGGCAACTAAAATTTTTATCTTTTTTTTTTTTTTTTTTTTTTTTTTTGATAGGTTCTGCTGCTTAAATTTCCTTCCAGCCTTCTGGTTGATTAGGCCATCTAGGGTGAGAGGAGGTGGGACCTCCCAGGATGTTGAAGGACTGGAATCAAAGGCTTGAAGAAACACATACCCATCAGAACAAGGAGTTTCAGTGGACCATCCCACCTCTGTTTCATTCATTTTAGGATGTCTCCAAAGGAGATGTCTTAGGGGGGAACTTGGAGAGCCTTCTCCCTCATCAAAGTCGGTGCCTTTCATGACTGACTTGGGAGAAAAGTCAATATGCTTCAGCTTGCAAGCCCTCTTCTGGGGGATGTGCCTTGGGACTTCTTAAGGAGACTCTTCAGAGTCAGACTTGAAGCTTGAATGCCTAGCCGTCTCAAAGCTTACTCAATCTATCCAGAATAACAAGAATAAGGAGCAGGCTTCAGTGAGAGACTAGGTGGATCTGAACTATGTGCTCACACCAGTTGTTTTGGTCCAGCCAAGGCCCTCTCCACAGCCTTGAAAACCAACTCAGCCAACAGAAACAAGGAAGAGCCACCAATAACATTAGACTCTGTGGTCCTCTCAATTCCAAGGGCAGATGGCCCTGAGAAGGACATCAGAACAGAGCTACCCAGAGCTGAAACCCCAAGCAGTACTGATGGCTCCAAAAATCTCAAAGTTAACTCCAGCGTTGGTGCCCCACCTCCGATGCTCTTGATCTGTGACTCTATGCGACCTGAGTGCACTGGTATTAAGAAAGTGAGGGAAGAAGTTGAAGTCTCCAGAGCTATCAGCTTTGAAGCTGGTAGAGCAGGAAGGTTGGATCTCATGTGCATCTGCTCCAAAAGTGAAGAAGGCATCAGAAGTAGTAAGGCCAGGGTCAAAGGGTCTCTTTAAGGATGGAGCTAGGAGAACTCCAAGCTGAATCTGAGTCCTTAGAAACGTTATCATTATTCGGTCAACATCTAAATCAGTAAGACTCCTAGTGGATCAACCAGATCTCGAAGATGAAGCTATCAAAGCAGGCCTCCATGGGATCTTTTGAAGGAAGGAAGGAAGAATGAAAATTAGGGATAACTGACCCCAGAGTAAAATAAGTTTTTAGGAAGAGAGTCTGGATCCTGGAAACAGTAGTATCTAACTGCTTCAATATCATAGGTGCCAGACCTGCAATATCTTAGGTTGGTCCAAACATTCTTCTGGTCTCTTTTCTGGCTGTTTGTCCTTAGGTTTATTCTTTTGTCTGTCTCTATCTCTGTCTTTATCCTTTGACCTTTCTGTCTCTCTCTGTTTTTCCCCTTTCTTATCAGAGTAAGGAAAAGTAGAGGGTGCCTTTGAATCTGAAGACATTTTGGACCCTGTCTGAGGCAGAAAGAGCTCTTTCAGAAAAAGCTTCTCTTTCCTTCCCCATGGAGGGCCCAGGTGCCGAAAACAGTATAAATAATGCAAGAGTTCTGCAAGTAGGACGACACCCAACAATACATGCACTGTGAATGTGGGTCTTGAAGTGTGATTTTATGCCCAAAACAAGCACACTTCTTGAAGCCTGGAGACTTTTCCAACATTATAAGAGTAAATTTTCATCTGTATCTTAATACAAAGTGCTATCTTAAACTATTAATTTATAAAGCTATCCACCTAAAGATTAAATCCTGTAAGCTAAGAACATGTTACACACAGCAAAAATACTAGGAAAAAACACACACAGTTATAAAATACACTATACGTCTATCAAAACCCTAAAAATTTTAAATCTTACTAACAAGCCTAAATATCTTAACAAGGAAGAAAAATAGCTTCACTTATCACATAACAGGATGGAGCTCTCAGTCGACATGTCTGGTTATGCAGGTGGCAAATGAGATCTAAGGTAATTCAGGCAGGAGAGGAGAACTGTGGAAAGGAGATGAGTCAGAGCTCTCGGGTCTAGTACTTTGATTTCAGGCACTGATTGGAATAAAAAAAAACACGTTAAATCAGATGAAAATAGCCGACATCAAGTACAGCAATTTTCTTGCAGCTTCCTTGCACCCCTCCTCCTCCTGCTATTTTAAATATACCATCTCCAAGTTTTACAACAGTGGGGAAAAGGACAAATTCCCTTACCCAAGTGTGGGCACATCTTGAAAAAAAATACACATCTTGCCACAACACATCATACAGAACATGTCCATTCACTTCTAATGATAAATCCCAACCACTTTCACTTTGCTATTCAACTGTAGTACTCAAACAAGCATATCCCAGTGAAGTATTGCAAACAAACTTCAGTGGGTGTAAATCAAATCTGGGGAATGACTTCATGTTATTATTACCCAAATTCCTTTTCTTCTTCTGTTTTACTAGAATGTCTATTTCAGGAAGATGCCTCACCAAAAGTGCTCAACTTTGCAGTGTCCTGTATTAAATCCTACCTTTCTGTCTGCCACCAATGCAAAGTGCCATAGGCCTTCTTGACAATTACTACCATGTCCCATCTAAGTATTTCATCACTTTTTTGCACCATCAGTATATAACATGATTTTACTTTTGAATTGTAGTGAGGAATCTAACTCAGGTACACCAAAGAAGGCAGATTAGTTCCAGCATTGAATCTGCGGCAGTTCCATACTATTAACTGTTCTGTTCCTGTTTGGAGTTTACTTCTTTTTTGTGTTTCATTTTACTCTAGCTGTAGTAAATATACTGTTTTCTCTAAATCAACCAGCTGATGTCTTTCACTGGCCTTTTTTTAGTTACCTGGTAGGCAGCTTCTATAAGAATATCTTTAGGCTCACTTGAGACATGATGCAAATACCGTACCTGCTACTGTGGAAGTTGAAATCCGAGTCAAGGGTGGTGCAAACAATTTTAGGTTGAAATTAATACGAAGAAACTATGCTGTACTGTTTGTTTTTGTAACATTTGCTTAGCAATGATTCTGTAGAAACATAAAACTTCAGGCATTATTAACAGTAATCAAATCCAACTGTATCTGCCTGATATCATATTGTCCCAGAGTTTAGTAAAAATCAGTTTAGCTAGAATTTAACCTGAAATAACACAGAACAAAGGGACCAAAGGTTTGTTTACAGGGGGTTGCCTGAGTAATGGAAAACTGAATGCTGATGCTTCAGAAAGTTAGCACTTCATCACATAAAGCAAGAAAAAAAAGTTCAGGCTGTCATTTCTGGTTGTGTCTTGTCACAGTGCATACACAGCACATGGTAACTAAGTAGCTCTACCTTTGCTTCATAATTCTGTTCCAGTTTAACCTTCACGGGCCGGTCATATGATACAGGTTACAAGTCAGTGTTATTCTCTTTGTATGTTCATCCATGGAAACAAATCCCTTTGCCTTTCAAAGATTCCAAGTACATGTAAGGTGCCAAGTGATGGATAAATGAGATTTTTATGTAGCTCCAAGACCACCTGTTTCTAATCAAATACTGTTATATCCAAAGCCAGTTTCATTATACGTAGCTGTCAAAAGCCTTTGTTACAAATGCTGATACATAAAATATGCAGGTCTCTGTTAGTAGGGGTAAAGAAGATATTATCGTTCCACTGAATGTCTTTTATCTGTACAAGGTAACCTTACCAAATGTGGTATTATGGAATTAAGATTTAGGGTACAGATGCATCAAAGTCAATCAGACACCCCAGTGATGCAAAAAATTTGGAAGACCACAAAATAAGATGAAGTGTTTTACTGGAAGTTACAGATGGAAAAGCATCTGTTAAAGGGATATGCCAAGGTGTAAGGCAGCTGTGCTGGGTGGTTAGGAAGTCACTGTTCAGCATGCACATAATGAATGACACCTCCTCTCTTCCAGCCATGTATTGTAAATGCATAATGCACTTCCTTATGGTGTCTTCTTGAATTTAGAAAAACACTGTAGGTTTCTGTGGCTCAGTTTACTTTTAACTATGTATTGTGCAAATCTGAGACATTTCAAATAGTTCTTAATTATTATTTTTTATCAAGCTGATTTTCCAAATATTTATGTTTGGTAGGTTGGCTGATCATGTGGACAGAATTCAACAAGTCATAGCGGAAGCCTACAATTCATGTAATAATCCATTGTTGGTCCCCATGAAGAAATTAAATAAAACTGCAGCACAAGACTGCAGTACCTAATAGCACTGTCTGCAGGTAAGGTAATGTGCTGTTCAGGTGGTTACAGTGCCTGTGTTAAGGAAAGCTTGTAGACTGTGACATGCAAGCAACTGTGATGATGCTCCAATAGAGCATCACACTTAGACTGTTTAGTCCACAAAAATTTACCTGTGTCACTGAAATTAGTGGCCCCTTTATAACAGTATTATAATTTATTTTTATTTTATTTATTTATTTTATCTTATTTAAATGTTGGTTAGCAGAGTGGAGTAGTGATCACAACATGACCAGTTGTAGGCTCAGCCTGGGCTAATTTCAAAATATTAGCAACAAAAATGTAATGATTACAACCGACAGTGGAATACAAAGGTAATACAACCTAGTCAGAAGCAAAAGAGACACTGTGTACAAAATCTGCACTGCGTTAAGGGGTACACGTTACAGGAGGAAACGTGGAAACAGGAGTAGCAATAAAAGACCGAGCAACAGGTTCAGCCTTGGAAATTGTAAGAGGCAGCAAAGGTGCTTACAAGACAAAGCAAGAGATAAGTACTGATAAAGACACACAGAGTCCAAGACAACAGAGGGGACTGAGAAAGGTAAATGTTTTAAGATGACAGCAAGTAGAAATTAATTTAGAGTAGTGTTGATTAAGTGATAGAGCCTAAATTCTGACTCCTCATCTGGGTGGGCTGTCCCTCATCTTAGCTCTTACTGTTCTCCCGGTATATCTTTCATTTTCTCTTCCGTAGATGAAATACTGCATCCATTTTTGCACAGTAACCTTTCGGTCTAACATACACTCATCTGCCATATCTAATTACTATCTCATATTCCACCTACTTCAGCATCGATAACTACCATTATCTGCACTATATCTAGAAGTCAGTCTCTAGAAAGAGTATAACTCCCATGCAAAATCTTATCTTTCTGTCCACAGTAATTCCTTTCCCTGTTTTATTTGCATCAAATCCCATATTTCACTTTGTAAGTTAGTGCAGCAGGCTAATGCAGGATGTTTTTTGTGTTAAGCCTGCATGGCTCATATCACATTGCCTCCATGTCTCTGACAGACAGAGGCAGACAGTAATGCCCAAACTAACATACCCCTCATGCCTAACCCATAGAAACTTCCTAACTAGCATACACCCCCCCCATAATAAACACCCATGGTACATAAAGACCATTTGGGTTGATTGCACGGCTAGGCTTATAAAGACCATGGTGGTCATTAGCCTAGTATATAACTATGAACCTATGAACTATGTGTTAGAAAAATGTGTATTTAAATATATGAGAAATGCTAGTTTAAAAGCAAAGTAGTATATACTGCATTTTATTTTATTAATCATATAGCAGTACAGATTAATTCATGTGTAAATGTAAGTAGTTTTGAAACTGCAGTGTGGCTTGAAGCAAAGCTGATCTCTGACCCTGGCAGAATGCTAGCTTAGCAAGTTTTAATGTTTATGCTTTTTACAAGTGATTATCTGCTGGGTCAGGAAATTAAATGTGTGAAATAATGAAATCTTCTGCTCTTTCTTGTTAGAATGATTTGGCCTTGTATATGTGTTACTAAGATAGCACGCAGCTGTGTGAGAAAGTGTAACAGAGAACAAAGACGTGCATTAAAAGACTGAAGCTGCTATTGTATTTGAACTATTATGAAACCTTGAACAAGTAACTTTACAGAAAGACATTATGACTGAACAGCTGGATAGCAAGGCCGTATTGTATCTAGAGAAAAAGTTTTTTTAAAATATACAGCATCAGCAGATTTAATGAATAAAGAACTGTAAGCTAAAGTGATGTAGATGCCCTGTGACATATCACGTCAGTAAGGTGGGCATAGCTTAAATGTTAAACCTATATAAAATTGTGTGCTTCCTGTTTCATGTCAGTCAAAATTCTGTACTTGTACGTTTTTTGCCTCCTGGTGTACACTAGTACATTTTTGAATCTAAACCTCCTGTGTATTGAATTCTTAATTTTATTTAACAGTTTGGTCCTTCGGACCGGAATTCCCTTGGTAAGCTGCAGATCAGAGGGTATCGGTGGTCGAATACTGCGCAGGAGAAGTTACCGAAATGGTTCTTCTTGAGAGAAAAGACCTCCGACTGAATTGTCGTGTGTAAAGAGGCTGGCCACTTTCTGATCTGTGGCCGAAAAGTGGAACTTGAACAGTTCAATACCGGAGGCCCAAGTAGGAAAAATTTGCCTTTTTTCTGTTTTAGATCAGGGACTAGGTTACAGTATATTGTTGTCAAGATTTGTTTTGCAGATCAGGGACAAAAGGAAGTACTGTATATTTGGTCATAGATCAGGGTAACAGAATAAGGTAAGCAGTTATTCTAAATAAACTGTGAACAGGAACTGAGAACTTGATATCACGTGATAAAAAAGGGTTACGTAACATTTTCTTTGACATGGGTAATCAGTGCACTAAAACCTCACGAGATCCGCCCCTAACCGGAGACGCAAAATACATGCAATTACAACGTTCTGATAACGTTGGGTATTATATGAAATGGGTTAGTAAATATGAATTTGAAGGTAAACTAAATAAAATTTCACTAGTTAAACTCCTTAAGCAGCTTAAATCTGATGCGGGAGGTCAGGCAAAAAAGCAATGCCAACTAGGCATTCCTCAAGCACACAGGTGGATTGAGGAAGCAAATCGTAGAGAACAGAAGCTTAAAAATTCAAAAACTATTTTTAGACAAAGAGGATAATAACTTGGTAATAGCAACAGCTCCTCCTCCTCCTCACTTGCCCCCTCCCTTACCCTTTTCAGGATATGAAGCGAGTGGACAGGCTGGTCTGCATCCGCGTTATCCTGAAGTTTCAGCAAGACCACGACCATTTGTTAGAGATCCTATTAAAACTAGGTCCCGAACACGTAAAACACATAGGGACACAGAATCATACCAAATAGAGAGAAATCTACAGGATGAGAGTGAGGAAGAAATATGCCCACTTATAGAAGTCCCAAATCCTCAGGCAGGACAGGAAGGGCAGGACCCAACACTCTTAGTATATAGACCATGGACACCGGAGGACATCCGGAAGGCTACTGAGGGAATCCCCCATCCGAAAGTTAATTTTACGAAATTTGTAGAAGATTTACAAGGCATGAGGTTGAGTTACCACTTGAATGGGGAAGAAGTAGAAAAAGTAGTAAGACAAATTATAGGTCCAGATTGGCACATGATTTGTGGCACCTGGAATCCTCGTAATGCAGAGCTTAGACCACTCCCACATAGTGACGCAGAGTTAGACAACAGAGTGAAAGGTCTGACAGACCAAATCTCTGAAAAATGGAAGCCCAAAGCAGACTGGACTTGCATTAATCAATGCATACAACAGGAAAATGAGACAATAGATGGATATTATGCTAGATTATCAGAATGTTTTAATAATCATAGCGGTATGTCGGTTCCTGAAAACCAAACGAATGATTCCCCGTATAAACAACAATTAAAAAATGCATTTTTGAAAGGTTGCATTGCACCTATTAGTAGCATATAATAGACCATCGAACAGGGAGGCTACAAGCCTTACTCGAATACGCTAGACATGCTGAAAGACATTTTAATAGTAAAAAGAAAACAAAAGCGCAAGTCTTCACTGCTGAAGACGGAGCTGAAGTATTTGTATTACAGTCAGGTAAAAAGGGCAAAAAGAATGCCCGGGGAAACAAACAGTCTGACAAACGATCAAAAGATTTTAAAGAGAGGAAAAAGAGAGGTAAATGCTTCAAGTGCGGAAAAAAGGGACATCTAGCAAGGGATTGTAGGCAAAACAAAAAGGTAATTACAGAAGATAAGGGAGATGAGGACTGACTATATGATAGTGAGGCTACATCATGTGAAAGTCAGAAATCATCAGGAAAAGTTAATAAACAAAAAGCAAATGTAAATGTGATAGAGGGAGTAGAGGAAGTGCAAGTAGATATGGAGGATGAAGAAAGTGAAATTTTGGACTTAGCATTATTGAGCTTAGAGCTCTACTTAGCAGATATGAAACCGGAAGTTACACTTCTGGTGGAGGAAAGGGAAGTCAAATTCCTGTGTGACTCAGGAGCATCATGGACTTTGATACACCCCTCCAAGTTACCAGAACATTCTGAATCACCTGATTATATACTAGTAAAAGCCACAAATGGACAGCTATACAGGGAACCACTTTCCCATGATATAGCAATAACTGACCCTGTTTCAGGTATGACCCAGAGAAGTAAAATTGTTGTTTCTGCAAAGTGTCCAGTAAACCTATTGGGCAGGGACCTTATGCAGATATTTGGCATAGCAGTAGTTCCAACTGTACAAGGTATGGAGGCACAGAAACAAATGGATACCTTTGTAGTGCGACCGGAGGGTGAAACCTTTTACTGGTACAGCCAGGACCTAGTCACGACTGGTCCAGGGGCAGTAACCGAGGAATTGATGAACGTAGCCATCAGTAAAGCCCCCTCCCTTGGCATTGATCAACACAATTTGTTACATTGTACTCTATACTACTGTACTACACCAGGACCTGATAGAGAGTATGAGCAAAAATTGTTTAGAAATCGTGCAACTAAATTGGTTTTGCGTACTTTGTACTGGGATACTGAGGGGAACAGTGTAGTTAGCTGTTCATTACCTCAAGAATTCCTTGCATTGTATAGATCAAATTGGTTACCACATGTCAGCTTGACAAAGAACAAAAGTGTCAAATGGGCAGATTTAGGAGAAAAAGTAACAAGATGGGAGAAACAGACTGATTTAGAACTATCAGAACAAGGGATACAAAAACAAAAACTGAATTGGTTGACACAGACACATCCAGCTGTACACTTGCAATCTAGCGAGGACAGCTGATAAGCATTTTTATTAAAAGAGGAAGAAAAGGCCTTATGTGAAATTCCAACAACTCTTTGGTCAACAGGCAAGTCAGATGTAGGTCAGATGTAGGACTTATTCGAACAGCAGGACCAGTTACAATTACCCCAAAGTCGGCTTTTAGACCACAAAAAAGACAATACCATTTAAGAAAGGATGCAGAAATAAAAATTAAGTCTATAATAGCAGCATTACTCAAAGAAGGAGTACTGGTAGAATCTCCTGATTCACCATGTAATACACCCCTATTTCCTGTTAAAAAAGCAAACAGGGAATGGCGGATGGTACAAGATTTACAAGCTGTAAACAATGCAGTAATACCTAGAGCACCTACGGTGCCAGACCCACATACCTTGTTAAACGATTTAAAACCACAACAAAAGTATTTCTCTGTGGTAGATATTAGCAGTGCTTTCTTTTCAATACCTATACATCCTGATAGTCAATATTGGTTTGCATTTACATTTCAGGGTAAAAGGTATATGTATACTTGACTACCACAGGGATATTGTGAGAGCCCGACAATATTTGCACAAGAAATGGCTAGCAACCTGGCAGGGTTTACTCCACCGGGAGGTAGTCAAATTCTACTTTACGTAGATGACATCTTGCTAGCAGCCCCCACCCAGCAACAGTGCAGGGAGGATACTGTTGCGTTATTAAAATTTTTAGCAACACAAGGACACAAAGTAAACAAAAGTAAGTTACAACTTTGGAAAAAACAAGTTAGATACCTAGGATATGTAATATCCAATGAAGGTAAAATACTAAATGAGAAAAGAAAAACAGCAATTTTGCAAGCACCCAAACCAACAACCAAAAAAGAAATGATGTCTTTCTTAGGTACAACTAATTTTTGTCGGAGCTGGATACCAAATTATGCTTTGGAATCTGCTCCACTGACTGACTTAATATATAAGACACCAATGGCAGCACAAGATATCTTACAATGGACAACCAAAGCAGAAACGGCTTTCTGCAGGTTAAAGCAGTTGATAGCTTCTTCATTAGTTTTAGGACTTCCAAATTATCACAAATGTTTTTTTCAGACCGTAGATTGTAAGCAAGGATATATAACGTCAGTATTGACGCAACAACATGGGGACAAGCAACGCCCCATACCCTACTATTCATCACAGTTAGACCCAGTGGTGCGATCTTTGCCTCACTGTGTACAAGCAGTAGTTGCAGCCGCAGTGGCAGTACAGGCTTCGGCCTCAGTGGTGTTATTCCACCCTCTCACATTGAGAGTGCCTCATGCAGTTGCAATAATTTTACTGCAAGAGAACGTGGCATACCTTTCTCCTGCTAGACATCTTTCATGTATGACTATACTGCTGAGCCAGCCTCATATGACAATTGAACGATGTACGACATTAAATCCATCAACATTACTTCCAACTCCTGTGGAGGGCACACCACACAGCTGCCTGCAGGAAATTAAACAGTTAGCTTTACCTAGGCAAGATCTTACAGATATGCCCTTGGATAATGCCGAGGTGACATATTACATGGATGGCTCATGCAGAAGGGGTCCTACAGGGAAGAATCTGGTGGGGTATGCAGTAGTTACAGACACTGAAATTTTAAAAGCTCAATCCTTACTACACAACTTATCTGCACAAGCAGCAAAATTGATAGCTTTGACGAGGGCATGTACTTTAGCAAAAAACAAGAGTGTGAACATATATACTGATAGTCAGTATGCTTTTTCTACAGTACATGTATTTGCACAACAATGAAAAAATAAAGGAATGATAACATCTAGTGAAAAACCTATTAATCATGCGCAATTTATTTTGGAGTTATTAGAATCTATTCAGTTACCTACCAAAGTAGCTATTTGTAAATGTGTAGCTCAATTAAAACAACAGGATAAGATTTCGAAAGGCAATGCACGAGCTGATGCAGCTGCAAAGCAAGCAGCCTCAGACTCAGAAACTTTACTTTTAAATGAGGAATTACAACCCTCTGAGATTTTAGATTTAGACATGTTAAAAACAATGAAGACGCTTACTACAAAAGCGGAGAAACAAAAATGGGTAAAACGAGGTGCAATTCTTGAAAATGGACTGTACATTTCCAAAGAAAGAAAACCAATATTGCCGTCTAATTTATTTAGATATGCAGCTTTGTTGAGCCATGGGCAGTGCCATGTCTCAACAGGGGGGATGGTACAGTTAGTAAATCGAATATTCCAAACATATGGATACACAAACTACACAAAAAAATTTGTGCAGCTTGTCATACTTGTAACAAGCACCATGCACAAGGAGCATTTAAAACCAAGCAAGGAAGTTTTCCTATACCACCATACCCGTTCCATACTATTTGTATGGATTTCATAAAATTGAATAAATGTGAAGGGAAAAAGTTTTGTTTAGTTATTGTAGACATGTTTTCTAAATGGGGAGAAGCTTTTCCAACTAAAAACCCGGATGCAGCAACAGTGGCAAAAGCCCTGATAAAAGAAGTAATCCCTAGATTTGGCATTCTGGAGAGGATTTATAGTGACAATGGCACACATTTTGTAAATCAGACAATCCATCAGCTTGGGAGATTTTTTGGTATCTCCTTAAAGAACCATTGTGCTTACCACCCACAGTCAGCAGGACTGGTGGAAAGGTACAATGGTACACTAAAAAACAAACTTAGAAAGCTAGTAGAGGAGACCCAAAAGAACTGGATATACTGTCTGCCTCTAGCACTGCTGAGTATGAGAACAGTTCCAAATGTAAAGGGTTTGACTCCCTTTGAAATGGTTTTTGGGAGAGCATATTATGTGCTTCAGTGGAAAGCTCTCATGCCTGCAGAGCAAGAGGCTGACAGTTCATTAGCTAGTTATATGAGGAAACTGTTAACAAATAAATCTGTTTTGCAGTTTAACTCTTTTTCAGATAAGGAAAAGACCAGACCGGTGAAAGCAGTCTTGGCCCCAGGGTCGTGGATCTGGCTGAAAGTGATGAAAAGGAAGAATTGGGCGAGTCCAAAGTGGGAGGGACCGTACCAGGTTCTGTTGGCAATGCCTACTGCAGTTAGAGTGGCCAAGAGGATGTCCTGGGTTCATTTGACGCATTGTAAACTGGTAAAAAACTTTCAACTTGATAAAAACTTTGTGACTGATACACAACCAGACTGAGATGGCCAAAAACAAAGCGAATAAAAGTTTAGATCAACCCCAGAGATGTTGCATAATCATTTTGTTGAGTGTACATTTATTAACTGTAATTGTGACAATTTTCCTCTTGCTGTGGTTTATCCTACACACAACCACACAAGTAAAAGTGGGAAGGCGTGATAAAACGTCTATAGACTGGCATCCAAATTTTAACACATACCTAGACATAAAACGTGTATATGCAGAGACTATGAACATTTCAAATTGCTGGGTTTGTACAGCTATACCGACAGCATATGGAGGACTGATAATGTCCACTGTCCCTTTGGGGATAAATGAGACGTGGGAGAATTTACTTTTCGATACAGAAACTGTGAGATCATAGGACAAAATAGCTTTATTTTTACCTGTCACACAAAAAGGAATTGTATGTTTTTTAAAAAATGACACCCTCCTGGTGGGCTGGAGCAATTGTAATATAACCATATCTTACCGATGTTATATTAAGAATAGTAATGGCAATACTTTTTGCAATACTAATTATGACTCGTATTTGAACTCAATGAAAACAACTATGAATGACATTCAAAAAAATCCAGTTCTGTTTAAACAATTGTCAGTTATAGATCAGAAAATGTTTCATGCAGGGCTGATGCGTATTAGTACTAAAGTAAAAAACTGTTATTTTATTTGTGGGAAAAAGGCATATAAATGGTTACCTGAGAATTGGTCCGGCAGTTGTTTTTTGGGTTACTTGGTTACGGCAATAAGACATACTGCAGAATTACCTTTGGGTAAGATACGAAACGTAAGAGAAGCTGCCCGAAAACCCGAAGGTCCAGTTAAAAAACCTGTGAATCCTGTTGAAAAGATCAAAGCTGGTTGAAAAGACCATAATTCAGTAAAAGACAAAAGCAAATTGACTCATATGGACTTGAGTGACAGTGTTATATCCTGGGCAGGAATATTCCCAGCCTATGGAGCAGTCAAATCGATCTGAGAGCTGAGGAAGTTGTCAAAACTTCTCAAAGTAATGAGTAATGCAACTTTTTCCGCCCTAGAACTGGTGACTGATGAACTGAATGCAACGAAAACTGTTTTGCTACAAAATCGGATGGCTCTTGACTTCACCCTAGCGGCGAGAGGTGGTACGTGCGCGCTTATCAAAGAAGAATGCTGTGCTTATATTCCTGACAATCGTCATGAGATTAATAACCACCTAGAGGTAATTCAGCAAGTATCAGCCATGACTGAACCAGGCCCAAACCCACTGACAGACTTTTTCCAGAATCTATTTGGGGGGTGGGGTTCCATCCTAATGAATATTCTGATTGCCATTTGTGTGGGTATACTCCTAATAGGAGCATGTGTTTGCTGTGGAATTCCCTGCATGAAAAGATTAATCAAAGATTTTATTGATGTATCTGTTACTGAAACTTTTTACCAAGATATCGAGATTGAAAGATTGATCTCAGATGACGCTTTTTCTGAAGTATAGATTGAATGACTCACCTAGCTGAAAATCCTAAGTAGAAAAGGCTAGGAGATGAAATGACACTATGCATACTTCAAAATAGAATAAAAAGTATTAATAGGGGGGAAAATGTTAGAAAAATGTGTATTTAAATATATGAGAAATGCTAGTTTAAAAGCAAAGTAGTATATAATGCATTTTATTCTATTAATCATATAGCAGTACAGATTAATTCATGTGTAAATGTAAGTAGTTTTGAAACTGCAGTGTGGCTTGAAGCAAAGCTGATCTCTGACCCTTGCAGAATGCTAGCTTAGCAAGTTTTAATGTTTATGCTTTTCATAAGTGATTATCTGCTGGGTCAGGAAATTAAATGTGTGAAATAATGAAATCTTCTGCTCTTTCCTGTTGGAATGATTTGGCCTTGTATATGTGTTACTAAGATAGCACACAGCTGTGTGAGAAAGTGTAACAGAGAACAAAGACATGCATTAAAAGACTGAAGCTGCTACTGTATTCGAACTGATATGAAACCTTGAACAAGTAACTTTACAGAAAGACATTATGACTGACCAGCTGGATAGCAAGGCCGTATTGTATCTAGAGGAAAAGTTTTTTAAAATATACAGCATCAGCAGATTTAATGAATAAAGAACTGTAAGCTAAAGTGATGTAGATGCCCTGTGACATATCACATCAGTAAGGTGGGCATAGCTTAAATGTTAAACCTATATAAAATTGTGTGCTTCCTGTTTCATGTCAGACAAAATTCTGTACTTGTACGTTTTTTGCCTCCTGGTGTACACTAGTAAACTTTTGAATCTAAACCTCCTGTGTACTGAATTCTTAATTTTATTTAACACTATGTATTTCACAAACTTCTGTAACCCCTGTCCTGTTATGATGAATAGCCATTTGTCTGACTGGCATACATAGATTTGTCTGTGGTACGATATACTTTGGACACTCTAAAATGAGATGTACAATCTGATTAACTGAAATGTACTTTTTGCATTGTTACTTCTATATACTACAAGATTGTCTATTCTAGTTATCATATGAAGTGAAATTATAAATGTAAATGTCATTTATTGTAGTTTTTTTCCCAGGTCTCCACTGAAAATAGGCCTTGCCAGTTGGACTTTCCCAATAAACTAAAACAAATAATAATAAAAAAATCTATATTTGTATTGCTCAAACAGAGTTGAGTTGGTTCCTGAATTTAGTGTAGTTATTTATCATTTGTTAACCGGGAAAGTCCAACTTGGAAAAAGGCCAATTCTCAGCAGAGGCCCAGGGAGAAACACTCCAGATGCATGTCTTTGTAATGTAGGAGGAAACCCACACAAACGCAAAGAGGATATGCAGACTCTGCAAAGAAGGCACTCCAGCCGAGAATCAAATCTGAGAACCTCTTGCTGTGAGGCAACGTTACCACTTTGCCATCCTTACTTAGCATGCTTGGTTGTATAGTGAGAATGCCATATTTTTCTAGTTATATACAGAGAAACTAGAACACCCCTGATCTCAGTAGCATACTACTTTCAAAGTTACACCAGCTTAAAGAAAAAGGAAATACATTTACTCCTTTTTCTCCAAGTTGGTGCAAGTTCAAAGATAGTACATTTAGAGAACAGTTATGGGGACATAGCCACTAAATCATGGGATCAGGGAGTGCAGAATGCTACAGCCCAGTGCAAAAATGCTTTTTACCATAAACTCCATTCTATGAATGTTTGCAGCAGTCAGTTGGGGAGGTGTGTCCCTCTGGTCTGTAAGCAAGATGTCAGCTAAGTAAGGGTCAAGATATTAAAGCTGTCCCCATGTTGTCTTGTCAGAGTAAGTATCACCTGTTTTAATTGTTTCTGTTATCACATGATAACCTATACCAAAAGGGCTCTGGTTGACTAAATGTACAGATGACTGCAAGCTAGGTGGTTTGTCTCAAATAAGTAACTGGGGCCAAAAATGCATTATTGAATCAATTGGGAAGTCATCTTAAGACTTGACACTAGTTGTTTGGGATTTGGAAACTTATTTGGATAATGACCTAACTTTTGGCCAACATATGTTCTCTGTCATTGCAAACCTTATAAACAAAGGATTATGCCTAGTTCTAAGAATTTAATTGCTCCCTTTACTCAGCCATTATTAGGTCAGTCGTTGAATATAATGTCGTCTTTGGCATGTAGCTTTCCAAATATATGCAACAACTAGTATGCCGACAGATATACCTTACTAAAAGGATACAAGGCCTAAATAATATGTCCTAAATGGACCAACCCAAAGCCCTGTCACTATATTCTTTACCCTACAGAATGCTAAGAGGTGAGCTGCATCTGGCATAAAAGGCATCCTGTAACCTAAAACTGATGAATTTAAAGCACATCAGCAAGTCAAATGGCATAAGAAATACTTGGTCTAGGCATCTAAATCTATTCTGCAACATCACTGGAGTGGTTTGGAAGGGCATGTATACCTCACAGAGGATATCACTGCTTTGGAACAGGTTCCTCATCCATATAAAACAACGTTTATCCAGTGTGTACCTTGGATCAATGGATAGGAAACAGAAAATGTATGTCAGGACTGCACCCTGTACTACTAGTGGACAGAGACAACTCCTAAATGCTATATCTCATACACGGGTCCCCTAAAATTATCTATGTGAGATCCCAGTTATTCTCATTAGGGGTAATATATAATTATCAATCATGGGAAGGGAAAGGTCAGTTTCTAACCAAATGGGATAGGTTTAATTCAAGCACAAAAAGGGAAACTGGCTAGGCTTAAAATGACCTGCAAGGGCAGCTAGCCTAGTACTTGCTTATGATCATGTTCAAAGACATCACCTGACTTTGTTTTCATTATCTTGTTTATAATGAAATCTGCAATTTCTTTTTGTTAAATTAAAGCCACCAATAATCATTAAATTATATTCCCCGGGATTCATGAATCTCGGCGCAAGGACGGTGTTAGCCTTGCGCCGACCATGCAGTGTAGAGATGGTGCAGCAGCACCACATACATATTAATGAAGGTGCTCTACCGTAACTGCCATGTGCATAGGAAATGTGTACAAGTGCAGGGGGCATGTCCAAGCGCTGCACAGAGGCGTGAGCATGTTGGCTGCATACGCGCAACCTAAAATGCTGAATGGTACAGCCTGCCTCTAATAGTAATCACTCCTGTCAGTGTCTGTGGACACTGAAATGTATGCAAAGCATACAAGACAGTTTTGTGAACACCAAAATAAAAAGTAAACACAAAGGCATGCAGCTGAATATTGAGTCCCCGTCCCTCGAACAAATGATATTTAAAACCTCGTGCCTGTATTCCATTGTAGAGTCAATAGTTATACCAGGTGGAAGCGAAACGCATCGTGTTAGTGCGCCACCAATTTCTAAGCCTAGCCCAATGGTTAGGGTTACCACCTGTCCTACATTGTGAGGGACAGTCCCCCTCTAGGCAGTTGTGTCCATACTAAAACCATTATAAATGTCAAATATCCTGCGATTGTAGGACATAATTATGTCCCATATTTTATGTAATAGTCCCATACAATATTTATTTCCGTATATATAATACCTAAATGTTACAAGAAACAGAATAAGCAAGTAAACGAAACAGAATAAGCAACTACACTGCACAACAATAAAAGCTTATATTTAGGAATAAAACTAAAGTACTATCCTTTGTATTGACTGTGGGTATGTGTTGGCCTGTAAACTCTGATGTGTGTCCTGAAAATGTCCCATCCTGGTGATATGAAAAGGTGTTAACCCTACCAATGGTCAGAGCATTTGCCCAATATCTGCCCATTCGCAGTCCAAGTCGTCCTTGTCAGGACGGCCCATAGATGAACGGGTATTACCCGGGTCTACCTACCATATCATAAAAAATAAGTATTTGCGTGTACCTATGTGCATGAAGTACAGCATGTGGATGATCAGAAATGCTAGGGTAGTCCTCACAACCGTATTGGTACCAGAGATATGTAGTGTACGCAATGTGTTCTGTTGACTGTGCCATGGGCCATCAACTAGAGAAGGGATAGATGGTGTCTGTAGAATATGGGGGTGGGGGGTGATGGGTAATGTAATAATTTGCCAAGAGGAGACTGGGTTGGATGCACAACAGGTGAACTGGAGGTGTACGAGGGAGCAGTGGGTGAATCAGGAAGATAACCGAAGAACAAATATTCACATCCATAATACAATTCCACAAACATATGAACATTAAAAAGTGCAATACACATGTACAGAAACGTTACCGGCACATACCCACATAATGGTCTGGCCTGAACTGAGCCATCCATCCCCAACACACCTGGATACATAATTGAATACCCATCATCCCCTTCAGAGCACACCATACCCCCCTCTTCCTGAACGTCCACTGAAACCACCCATACTCGGGCTGATAGATAGGCACAGCCATATCTGCACATAGTGACCCCTACTCATATCTAGTAGGTAGTCACACCCTAGGCAGTCTCAGGATTGCAAACTATGTATCCCTTGCATGTATAACCCTACCTTATTTCCATAAAGCCAAAGAAGGAAATCAGTCCCCACAATTTTTGGATATCCCTCATGGGATAAGTATCTGTTCTAAACATTAGACTTGGTGTCATGACACGATGTCCAGTCCTGTATACATCTGGACACAAGTTGTATGAGCAGTAGTTGTCCACAAGACCGCTCAGTCTCCAGCCAGTCCTGCAGAACCTACGACCCGAGATTAAACACCTGACCATGATGCATGTCTCCCCATGTGCATTATCAGGAATATATACCTTACACATTTGCATAGTAGCAGTCGGATATAGGGTGATTAAGGCACTTTAAAGCAGACGTAAGTAGGGTTACCACCTGTCCCACTTTGCGAGGGACAGTCCCTTTTTGGGCAGGTGTGTCCTGACCAAATATAATACAATGGCAAATGTCCTGTAATTGTAAGAATTACTTATGTCCCATATTTCATGTAACAGTTGCATTAAACAGTTATTTCTGTATGTAAAATACTTAAATGTTACAAGAAACAGAATAAGCAACTAAACTACTACAAGAATAAGCTTTCATTTAAGCAAATATGTAAAGTTCTAAACTTTGTACTGACCTTGGGTATGTGTCGGCCTGTAGAATCTGATGTGTGTCCCGTAAATGCCCACTTTGGCCATTTGAAAAGGTGGCAACCCTAGCACGTAAGCAGGTATGCAAACGTGTATGCACGATGGTGAGTGGCGGTGATTCAACGGTATGTGAAATGTAAATAAGCATGTAGGTGTATTTGCATGTGTATGTACAGACTGATATACAGGGGTGGCCCGTGCTATTGGACTGCCAGACTGCAGCCCCCTCAACTTTAAATTAACAAAAATAAAAAGAAATAAATAGGAAAAAAAATTTAAAATTTATGGACTTCAAGATGCGCAGTGACTGCTGCTGAGACAGTCGGAGCATGCGCAGATTGTCTCAGCAGCAGTCCTGAGTGAGAAACATGAAGAACAGAGCTCCCAGAAGTCTGTGCAGTTTTAAACTGCATAGACTCTCCTGGGAGGTCGGACTGCAATGTCAGCAGTCAGGAATTTAGGATCTCGCACAACGGGAAGGGTCTGGATTGGAGTTTGCTGCAGTCTCATCAGAGGAAGATCTCGCAATGGGCAGGGTCAGATGTGCGCGGGTTTTGGATAGGGATCAGATGTGCAGTGGTGGTCTACAGGCAGGATTTATTTTATTTCGAACTTCTGGCATGATTTATTTTGGACTTATGGACTACAGGTAAGTGTGTGTGTGTGTGTGTGTGTGTGTGTGTGTGTGTGTAAATGCCCCAAGTGCAATATACTGGTGGTCAGACTCATGGTGGTGTGGTAGGGAATACTTCAGAATTGAACCTTGTACCTTGTATGCAGGTGTTAAAGACCTGAATTCCCTACCCACCACCATTTGTAAAAAAATTGCAGATTTTTGCCTCATATTTGATCTGATCTATTCCTCATAATATCTGTGGTTTGTAAATATTGCAATGCTTGATATTTGATGGTGCAGTGGTAGCATTGTTGCTTCACAGCTGCAGGTTCTTGGGTTAGATTCTTGGCTGGGGTGCCTTCTTTGTGGGGGGTCTGTATCTTATCCCTGTGTTTTCTGTGGGTTTGCTTTTGTGTCCTCCCATGTTACAAAGACATATCTGCATTATTTCTTCCTGGGCCTCTGCTGAACATTGGTTTTTTTTTGTTCCAAGCCAGACTGTCCTGATTAACAAATGTTAAATAAAATTGACAGGCATTTGAATTTCAGACTTCAGGTTTCTGAATGTTTACTTCCTTACATATTTGATGGTGCAGTGGCAATATTGTTGTCTCACAGCTAAAGGTTTTCTGGTTTGATTCTTGGCTGCGGTGCCTTCTGTGTGGAGTCTGCATCTTATCCCTGTGTTTGTGTGGATTTGCTCTGGTGTCCTGACATTTTACAAAGACATGTGTCTACAGTATTTCTCCCTGGGCCTCTGCTGAAAATTGTTTTTGTTCCATCAGAAGTAAAATTGACAGGCATTTGAATTTCAGACTTCATATTCTTCAGAAAATACATAGTAAAACAACTTTTTATTCTAGCAATAAATATATAGTAACACAACCTTTTATTATAGCAATCTTTTAAGTTTATAAGATGACTATTTGAAATTTGTCCTTATTTTTCAGACTGTAATACCCTGTTATTGGCTTTGTCCAGGTTTTTTATGCTAAGGTTGACAGCTATGGCAAGAACTGAATTCACTGAATATGTTTGAGGACTGTATTCCCTCATTACTGGGTTTGTACAGGTGTTTTGTGCTAAGAGGTTGACAGCTATGGTGAGAACTGAATTCATTAAATGATAGCCATTTAAGTTTCAGTCTTCCTCTCTTTCACAAAGCATCTGATTTGGCGTAGTGGTATGTTGCTCTTGACTGTTTTGCACAGGGACCTTGGCAGCAAAATGTACAGTGGTAACACAGCATTTTTCTTTCACAAAGCAGGTGATTTGGCATAGTGGTATGTTGTTCTGACTCTTTTGCACGGGGACCTTGGCAGTAAAATGTATGGTGGTAACACAGCATTTTATTCTAGCAGGTTTCCAAGATTATACAAGCAATGTTTAATGTGTCCCTGGTTTTTGCTCTTTTGACCCACCCCAATAAATTTGGCTTTTTCCAGACTTCTTGTGCTGCGAAGTTGAGATGCAGTTGAGTATTGTGTAGATTTTACAAGGAGCTGAGAGCTGCAGGGGAAGAGAAGTTTAGTGCTGATTATGCTAAGTCAGCTCACATTGCTAATAGCACAACAGGTTGTGTACTTGCTTTTGATGCAGAAGGTTGTTGGTTCTACTCCCATAGGTGATTGCTGCCATACTGAAAGTTAAGATGCTAACTATGAGCCTGT